>NC_057801.1:590502910-590540564 GCF_018294505.1 Triticum aestivum | reverse complement strand
GCCGAACCGGGCCTCGCCAACCCGCGCGCCTCGCTACCGCCCCGCTCCTCCCTCGCGTGGATCGGGCAGAGCCCGATCTTCCCGCCACCGCCGTGCGCCGTCCGGCGACCGGGCCCCCGCCGGCGACCATCTCCGATCAGGTCGCGCCTCACCGTCGCCCCTCTCCCTCTTGCTTATCTCTCTCTCAGATCTCTCTCTCTCTCTCCAGGAACCCCCGACGCCTTGGAGCCCATCGCCAGAGTCGTCCCTGCCGCCGCCACCGGGAATGGATGGATCCGGCCGGGATCAGCCGGATCCGCCCCATCCCGGACCTCTCCGGCCTTCCCTCGCCCCGCCGCCGGCTCTCGTCGCCTTCCGCGCCGCCAGCCTCATCCCTGCGTCGGGAGGGAGACGACGACCACGTCCCCGTGTCAGCCCGACCCCGTGGGCCCCCCGGTGCCTCGGCCCAGCTTCCGGCCCGCGTCCCCGGCCTGCCAGGCCTCCTCCTCCACCGATCGGCCCATTAGGCCCGCTGGTGAGCTGCCCCCGCTGAAGCCTCGCATGTGTGTCATATAGTTATCACGCGTGCCGTGTATTTTTTCTTGGATTTGGCTAAGTCTGGTAAATTCAGCAACATGTGCACTTGTTTGACCTAGTCTAGCTTCATACATAGTGCTCCGTTTGGCATGTATAATATATCAAATTGTTCATCTGGATGTGCTCTACATTTTGTTCCATTGGGTCATGTTCATTTGAGTCCATCTTGATGCCCAAATCATCGTTGCAAGAGTGCATGTTGCTGTTAACCTGCTGAAACTGTTATAACTTGGTGATTTGTCTTTTTCATTGCATTTTGTGTGTGCATCCTATGAGCATGAGCTCTACATGTGTTTTGTGCTACATCATGCCATATTTACATTGGTGAAATCCATGTATTTTTGTGAGTCTTGTAGTGAGTGCATTGAGTTCGTGAAGTAGGGTACTTGATGTTACTGTTTTGCTAGTCTGAAACTGCTACATTATGATGCTATGTAAACCTGCTACTACAAGTTATTCTATGCATAATATGGAGATGTTCACTAAGGACGTTTTGTTTTAGATGTCATGATCTATCCATTCATGCCCCTGGTTGCATTTATAGCTTTCTGTAGCTTGTTGTAATCTTGCTATCAAATTGCTAATAATGTTGCTGTCAGCCTGTTAACATTAAGTTTAGTTTTGCCATGAGCGTTGCTAGTGATCCATGTACCCTATGAACTTGTTCTTGCCATGCTTAGCTTCATAAACATGTCTTACTACAGTTGGTTGCCTTTTCATGCCATGTATTGCTCTGTGGTGAGTGGTACAAGCTCACCAACATGCTTACTTATTGTTGTTCCTACCATGTCTGAATCTGTCATATCATTTGCCATGGTTGCATGGATGATACCATGTTTTCTGTTGATCTTTGGAATTAGTTCAGTAAGGGAGTTTTGTTATTTGTCTTTAGTACTAGCATGCCATGCCTTTGTTTTCCATGATAAGTTCCTGTAACATGTTGTTTGATAGCTCTAAACATTGCAAACTGATGTTATTTCTGCTAAGTCTGTAAACTGTTATTATTTGCAATCTTGCCATGTACTTTTGAGTATGTTATATTGTTTTCTGGAGATAGCGCACTGTTCATCTTTTGTCATGCTTTAACTGTACATCATGCCCATGCCTTGTGTTCTTATGTTGAGGTGTTGTAGCATATTGTTTTGATGCTTGCAAGTTGCCTAGTTGCTGTTTTGGACAGCTTGTCCTTTAAACTTGTATAGAGTGTATGTGTTGAACCGTTGCTCCGTTTTGAGTGTGCTCTATATGAAACTTGCTTGATTTTGCATGAAGTTTCATATTATCATGTTGCATCCTTGTTTTGAGGTGTTTGCTTGATCTTTGGATCCATTTAGCATCAATGCCATGTTTAACTTGTTTTGCTCATATCTTCTAGGTTGTAGCTCCGAACTAAATGAACTTTATATGCAACTTGACTAGAATTTCGTGTAGATCCTCTTGGTGCTCTTTAACTTGTTGTTTAACAACTTGAACATAAGGTTTATTCAGTTCTGGACCAATTTCGAAATTTGCATATGAGGACTTACCGGATTTATTATATGTTGTTTCCGGCCTCATTTAAACTTGCTTTGATGTGTTGCTCTTGTATGCATCATCTCTTGCCATGAGTAGCTTCATGTAGCTTTTTAATGCATCATGCTTGGTTGTGCATCATGTCATGTATATGTGTGGTGTGTTTACCATGTTGTGTGCTTCTTCTCGTTAGTTCATGTTTCGTTGCGATCGTGAGGATTCGTTCATCTACGCTTGGTTCGGCTTCATCCGTTCATCTTCTTCATGGACTCGTTCTTCTTCCTTGCGGGATTTCAGGCAAGATGACCGCTGAGGGAGTCCTGGATTAGGAGGTGTCCGGATGGCCGGACTAAGACCTTTGGCCGGACTCCTGGACTATGAAGATACAAGATTGAAGACTCTGTCCCGTGTCCGGATGGGACTTTCCTTGGCGTGGAAGGCAAGCTTGGCGATGCGATATGAAGATCTCCTCCCATTGTAACCGACTCTGTGTAACCCTAGCCCTCTCCGGTGTCTATATAAACCGGAGAGTATTAGTCCATAGGACAAACAACAATCATACCATAGGCTAGCTTCTAGGGTTTAGCCACTCCGATCTCGTGGTAGATCTACTCTTGTACTACCCATATCATCAATATTAATCAAGCAGGAGTAGGGTTTTACCTCCATCGAGAGGGCCCGAACCTGGGTAAAAACATCGTGTCCCTTGTCTCCTGTTACCATCCGCCTAGACGCACAGTCCGGGACCCCCTACCCGAGATCCGCCAGTTTTGACACCGACATTGGTGCTTTCATTGAGAGTTCCTCTGTGTCGTTGCCTTTAGGGCCGATGGCTTCTTCGCTCGTCAATCGCGATGCGGTCCGGGATGAGACTTTTCTCCCCGGACAGATCTTTGTATTCGGCAGCTTTGCATTGCGGGTCGACTCGTTCGGCCATCTGGAGCAGATCGAAAGCTACGCCCCTGGACATCAGGTTAGGTTTGGAAGCTTAAACTACACGGCTGACATCCGCGGGGACTTGATCTTCGACGGATTCGAGCCACGACCGGGCGCGCCGCACTGTCATGATGGGCATGATTTAGCTCTGTCATCAGACAACACCCAAAGCGTCGCTCAGGTGTCCGCTCTGACCATTAGCTCGGAGCCCACTGCGCCAGTCGGGGACGGACGGTTGGACGCCGCCCCGGAAGCTGCAACCTCTATGGCGATAGAGCCGGATACCAGCCTAGTCCCTCGCAAGGCCCGTGACTCCAAGGTGCCGGACTCCGATCTGGACTCCGTAAATCCCGCACCTTTTCCGATTAAGCCCGATTGGGCTCCGGTCATGGAGTTCACCGCCGCGGATGTCTTTCAGCACTCGCCTTTCGGCAATATCCTGAATTCATTAAAGTCTCTCTCTTTGTCAGGAGAGCCCTGGCCGAACTACGGCCAACACGGTTGGGATGCGGACGACGAAGAAATTCGAAATCCACCCACCACCGACTTCGTAGCCACTGTCGACGATTTAACCGACATGCTCGACTTTGACTCCAAAGACATCGACGGCATGGACGCCGATGAAGGAGACAATCAAGAACCAGCACCTATAGGGAACTGGAAAGCCACCTCATCATATGATATATACATGGTGGACACCCCTAAAGCGGGGGATGGCGAGGAGAAAACGGAGGATGACCCCTCCAAGAAGCAACCCAAGCGCCGACGTCAGCGGCGCCGCTCTAAGTCCCGCCAAAGCAAAAACGGCGATTCCGGCACCGGAGATAACAACATGTCGGATAGTGCCGAAGACAACCCCCTCCAGCAGGATTCAATGCAGGAGGACGAAGGAGCCAGCCCTCATGAGAGAGCGGCCGACAAAGAGGATGAGGACGACAATTACATGCCTCCCTCCGAAGACGAGGCAAGCCTCGACGATGACGAATTCGTCGTGCCAGAGGATCCCGTCGAACAAGAGCGTTTCAAACGCAGGCTCGTAGCCACGACAAGCAGCCTCAAGAAGAAACAGAAGCAGCTTAGAGTTGACCAAGACTTGCTAGCCGACAGATGGACCGAAGTCCTGGTGGCCGAAGAGTATAAACTAGAACGCCCATCCAAGAGCTACCCAAAGCGCAGGCTGCTACCCCAACTTGAGGAGGAAGCAACTAAACCTACATCACCAGCGTACGATGTGCCCGATCGGCCACCCCGTGGCCGCGATAGAGAGGCCTTCAGGCCCTCAACCAAAGCCGCACCCCGACACCGCTCAAAACATACCAGAGTACGGGGAGACGCAACAGACCTGCAAGACATCTTGGAGAATAAGGCAAGGCAAACAAGATCGATCTACGGATCGCATGGGCGCCCCGCTTCACGTGACGCTAGCCGTCACGCCGGACATAATAAGTATGGCCCGGCCGAATACAACACACCAAGCTCGTCCGAGCTGCGTCGCGATATAGCCCAGTACAGGGGCGCCGCACACCCACTATGCTTCACAGACGAAGTAATGGATCATCAAATCCCCGAGGGCTTCAAACCCGTAAACATCGAATCATACGATGGCACAACAGATCCTGCGGTATGGATCGAGGATTATCTCCTTTATATCCACATGGCCCGTGGTGATGATCTACACGCCATCAAATACCTCCCGCTCAAGCTTAAACGACTAGCTCGACATTGGCTTAACAGCCTGCCAACAGAGTCAATTAGTTGTTAGGAGGACCTGGAATCTGCATTCCTTGACAACTTCCAGTGCACGTATGTGCGACCACCAGACGCCGATGACCTAAGCCACATAATCCAGCAGCCAGAGGAATCGCCCAGACAATTCTGGACACGGTTCCTAACCAAGAAAAACCAAATAGTCGATTGTTCGGATGCCGAGGCCCTTGCAGCCTTCAGGCACAACATCCGAGACGAATGGCTTGCCCAGCACCTAGGACAGGAAAAGCCGAAATCTATGGCAGCCCTCACGACACTCATGACCCGCTTCTATGCGGGAGAAGACAGCTGGCTAGCTCGTAGCAATAACATAACCAAGAGCCCCGGCAATTCGGATACCAAGGATAACAACGGCAGGTCACATCGCAACAAGCATAAGCGCCACATTAACAGTGACAATACTGAAGATACGGCAGTCAATGCCAGATTCAGAGGCTCTAAACCGGGTCAGCGGAAGAAGCCATTCAAAAGAAACCCTCAGGGCCCATCCAGCTTAGACTGGATACTCGATCGCTCGTGTCAGATACACGGCACCCCCGAACAGCCAGCCAATCACACCAACAGGGATTGTTGCGTGTTCAAGTAGGCAGGCAAGTTAAGTGCCAAGACCAGAGACAAGGGGCTACATAGCGATGACGAGGAGGGGCCCCGGCCGCTGAACGACAAAGGACGGAAGGGATTTCCCCTGCAAGTTCGGACGGTGAACATGATATACGCAACCCACATCCCCAAAAGGGAGCGGAAGCATGCTCTCAAGGACGTCTATGCGCTGGAGCCAGTCGCCCCAAAGTTCAACCCATGGTCCTCCTACCCGATCACCTTCGATCGAAGGGACCATCCCACCAGCATCCGTCACGGCGGATTCGCCACACTGGTCCTAGACCCAATTATCGACAGATTTCACCTTACCAGAGTCCTAATGGACGGCGGCAGTAGCCTGAACCTGCTTTACCAGGACACAGTGCGAAAAATGGGCATCGATCCTTCAAGGATTAAACCCACAAAGACAACCTTCAAAGGTGTCATACCAGGGGTAGAAGCCAGCTGTACAGGCTCGGTTACACACGAGGTGGTCTTCGGATCCCCGGATAACTTCTGGAGCGAGGAGTTAATCTTCGACATAGTCCCATTCTGCAGCGGCTATCACGCCCTGCTTGGACGAACTGCATTTGCAAAATTCAATGCGGTGCCGCACTACACATATCTCCAGCTCAAGATGCCAGGACCTCGCGGAGTCATCACGGTAAACGGAAACACCGAACATTCTCTCCGAACGGAGGAGCACACGGCGGCCCTGGCGGCGGAAGTACAGAGTAGCCTCTCAAGGCAGTTCTCCAATCCAGGCGTCAAACATCCGGACAACGTCAAGCGAGCCCGAAGTAACCTACAACAAATCCGGCTGGCACGCTCCGAGCAAGCATAGCAGTGCGACCCCAACCCCAGCCCCCGCCAAACGGTGATACTGGTACCACGCGTACATAATTACGCCTTAGAGATACCATGGGCATAAGGGGAGGGGCACAACAACGGCACGCCCAGAATGCGGCTCAACCACACTAAGGAGCTCCCTATTTCACCGTTTTCCTTTTCACACACTTTCAGGACCCAACTATTCAGAAGGCCTGTCCGACAATACACTCGCCGAACCGACGATGCAACAGCCAGGGAACGAGCAAGCCACGTCAAAAGTCCAGGTGGTCTCTATAACGAGTTTAATACCTGTTTTACTTACAATCCTGCAGCTTGCCCCTGGAGGGGAATATGTCAAATACTCCCATCTCTTGCTTGCCGCACTTCTTGTATCGTTCTGCTTTCGCAACGGCCCCTTTTTTAATAAACAATATATAGCTCTTACCTATTATTGTACTTATCTATTTTTATATACAAATATGTTTAGTCATGACATTCTGCAACCGTACACTTTGGTGCAAACAATACACCAGGGGCTTACAACACCCCATAACATGGTGTGAGAAGACCGAACACTCTCACGAGTGCGGCACCCCGAACTTATAGCACTATATGCATCGGCTCCGAATCATGTCTTTGGTCAATAGTTGGGTTTGCCCGGCTCCCATGTTTTGGTACCTTACGTTCCGCATTGTTGGCTAAGGTAGCGCTGGGAGAACTACTGCGATTGTGCCCCAGTTGAGCTGGGTTAACACCTCAATAGAGAAAGCTAAAACTGACTGTCATGATAGTGCGAGAGACCAGTCGCTGTTCATGAGGTTTCTTCGAGTCCTTAAAGACTTATGCCGCTTCGAGCAAGGAACCGGACTTATCCGGCCTAGGCATGGATAGCGCCCCGAACTCGGTCTTCCGAATACTAGGGGCTTCGCCAAAATTTAAAATTATAGAATTCTATGGCTATGTGAGAGTGATAAAGCATTATAAGTCTGACGGCCTGGTTCGTTGTGCTGAACACCTCCCTAGATGGACCCAAGAATGGGAACAAGAGCGCTCAGGTTTATCCCGAACACCCCAGCACTCATGGCATGGGGGTCGAAGCCGACGACTTGCATCTCTCAGATTTGAGAAACGGCCGCACAGAAGGTAATATTTTAAATTAACAAGCGTTGCTTAACGCATATGAACAAAGCTTCAGCGTACAGGATAACAAATGTGAGTCTACTCAAAAATTACAACTTTTGAGCACTCATCCGCTATACGGCGGGCACCCTTCAAAACGCCATTATAATACATCTCGGGCGTACGATACTCCTTGCCCAGCGGTGGCGCGTCCGTCAACAGCTTCTCCGCATCTAGCTTGCCCCAGTGCACCTTAGCACGGGCAAGGGCCCGATGGGCACCTTCAATACAAACGGAGCGCTTGACGACCTCAATCCACGGACACGCGTCCACCAGCCGTCGCACCAGACCGAAGTAGCTCCCAGGCATGACTTCTCCAGGCCACAGCCGAGCTATGAGGCCCTTCATGGCCTGTTCGGCCACCTTGTGGAGCTCGACCATCTGCTTCAGCTGGTCGCTCAGGGGCACCGGATGTTCGGCCTCAGCATACTGAGACCAGAACACGTTTTCCGTCGAGCTCCCCCTCTTCGGCTCGGTAGTATGCGGTGGCATGAGACACACTACGGGGCAGATCGGCGAACGCTCCTGCAGAGCTCCGGATTCAGGTAAGTAGCAGATAATTAACTTTTATGTTTTTGCTTTGCATAAAGAATGCCTTACTCGCCGCTAACTTCTTCATCGCCTTGATCTCCTGAAGGGCCTTCTGGGCTTCGGCCTTAGTGGTCTTGGCACTCTCAAGAGCCAGGGCAAGCTCGGACTCTCGAGTCTTTGAGTCACGCTCCAAACACTCGTGTTTTTCCACGAGAGCCTGGAGCTCTTGCCGCACCTCCGCCACCCGCGCTTCCTGCTTCTCTCGCTCGGTGCGCTCCAAGGACGCACTCTTTTCGGCCTCGGGAGACCGCCTCTTTTAGGGTCGCCACCTCGGTCGTGGCTCCTGCAACATTAACGTTGGTCCTGTTCTTATTTTGCAACCAAGTATTTCTATATACATTTACAGGAGGTACTATGTACCCTCTTTATCCTCGAGCTGCTTCTTGGCACGGCCGAGCTCTCTCTCTGACCGCTCGAGGCTTTCCTTCAATGCATTGACCTCCGTAGTCAGTGCGGCAGAGGTCAGCGGCGCAACCTGCATTCCCATATTGACATATTTCTATTAAACTCCTGCGTATATCTTTTTAGATCCTCAGCTCGGCTTTTCTTTTCGAACACCGAACTGAGCATCAGGGGCTACTGTCTATGCGGTAATATTTTTTATATATGTTTTTGAACACATACCTTAAAGCCCGTTAACAGGCTTGTGTACACTTTCGTCAACCCGCTCTTGGCGAACTGAACCTTCTGAATCACCGCACTCATAACAGTGCGGTGTTCCTCGTCGATGGAGGCACCGTTAAGCGCCTCCAGCAAATTGTTCGATGCTTCTAGGTGGACGGAAGTCGCCGGCATCGCAGGCTTGCCCTTCTTATGAAGGCACCGCCTGTCGGACTCTGGAACCGCTGATGGTTCCAGAGCAGTGTCTGGCCCGGGGCCGGACTTAGATCCCTCCGGAGCTTTACCCCCTTTGGGCCTAGAGTCCGGACGGTCGCCTTGTGGCGCCTCCAGGACCACCTCCTCCTGGTTTTGTCCCCTACGGGACTCCACCTTAGCGTTGTCTGTAGGGAGAGGGGAGGAGGCCGTCGGAAGTGAAGCACTATTCACGTCCGACGAATTCAAAGAGCCGCTCGACGAATCGCCAAGCTGAGCTCTGGGCGGACTGCATGATTAGAATCGGCGTTAGAAGCTATCGAATAATAAAGGAGTGCAATAAGACACTCGGGTAGCCGGACACTTACGATTTTGCCAGGGGCTTGACCCTGGATGGCCATCCCCCCCCTGTCGTCTTCGGCGTCGGGGGCGTAGTCCAGCAGTAGGGTCTTCCCCTTCTTGGACCTCCGGCTTCCCCAGTTGGGGCGGCCTTTCTTTTCTCCCCCCCCCCCATTGGAGGGGGAGAGGCATCTTCTTCTTCCTCCTCCTCCTCGTCTTCGGAGGCGGAGGGTGCATTGGGGTTGTCGGGCAAATTCGACGCCACCTGGCGCCGGGAACTCTTTCGGGTCCCCGCGGCCTTCTCCTTGGCCTTTTTCTCCGGCACCACGTGAGGTGCCGGAATCAGTAGCTTTGCTAATTGCGCGTCTACTGGGCCTTCGGGCAAAGGAGCCGGACAGTCAAACTGTCCGGATGTCCTCTTCCAGTCCTGTCAAAGGAACGGGAGTTTAGATCCCACATAAAGTCACACTATGAAATTCGGGTATCCCGTAAGGGACTAAATGTGAGCTTACTTCGGAGGCTTGACGTTTGGCGCAGAATCTGCGATCCTCGGTGATGGGAGGGGAGACCTTGGAACTCTTGAAAAGCACCTTCCAGGCGTCCTCGTGCTTCGTTTCTAAGAGCCGGCATAGAGTCTGGTGCTGGGCCGGGTCGAACTCCCACAAATTGAAGTCCCGTCGTTGACACGGGATGATCCGGCGAAAGAGCATGACCTAGACCACGTTAACAAGCTTGACATTCTTGGTCACCAGGTCTCGGATGCAGGTTTGGAGTCTGGTCACCTCTTCCGGATTGCCCCATGACAGGCCCATCTCTTTCCAAGATGTGAGCCGGGTGGGGATGCCGGATCGAAATTCGGGGGCCGCTGCCCACTTAGGGTCACGCGACTCGGTGATATAAAACCACCCCAATTGCCACCCTTTGATGGTTTCCACGAAGGCACCCTCGAGCCAGGTGACGTTGGCTATCTTGCCCACCATGGCACCTCCGCATTCCGCTTGTCGGCCTTTCACAACCTTCGGCTTGACGCTGAAGATCTTCAGCCATAGGCCAAAGTGGGGCTAGATGCGGAAGAAGGCCTCACACACAACGATAAACGCCGAGATATTGAGGATGAAGTTCGGGGCCAGATCGTGGAAGTCCAGGCCGTAGTAGAACATGAGCCCCCGGACGAACGGGTGAAGAGGAAAGCCCAGTCCGCGGAGGAAATGGGGAAGAAAAACAACCCTCTCATGGGGCCTGGGGGTGGGGATGAGTTGCCCCACATCTGGAAGCCGGTGCGCGCTGTCGTTAGACAAGTATCCGGCCTTCCTCAGTTTTTTGATTTGCCCCTTCGTGACGGAGGAGGCCATCCATCTACCTCCCGCTCCGGACATGGTTGGAGAAGGTTGAGGTGGGAAATGCGGGCTTGGGCGCTGGAGCTCGAGCGCGCAGGGACGGATAAGCAAAGGAGGAAGAAGGTGTGAATGGAAAGGGCGGATTCTTATCCCCTTTTATGGGCGGCCAAAACTACGAGCCCCCCACCGGCCTAATAAAACTCGCTTATCTCCCAAGCGCCGCGGTTAATGGCGTGGTTGGGTTAGCCACACCCATATTGATGAGAATCCCAGAATAAGGGGACACGATCTCTGCTTTGACAAGACGTGCCAAGGAAACCGCCTCACTAAACACGCTGAGGTGGAACAATAAAATGAATAAAAGCCTAGCCGTGGCATGATGTCACGCCGCGGAATACGTCAGCAGATCCGATTAACGAAAATATTATTCTCTCTACGGTGGAATGTGGAACTTATTTTGCAGAGCCGGACACTACCCTGGTGTTCAACATCTTCTATGAAATATTCGGAGGAGGAACCCGCCTTGCAATGCCGAAGACAACTTGCGCACCGGACTCATCGTCATTGAAGCCTGGTTCAGGGGCTACTGAGGGAGTCCTGGATTAGGGGGTGTCCGGATGGCCGGACTAAGACCTTTGGCCGGACTCCCGGACTATGAAGATACAAGATTGAAGACTCCGTCCCGTGTCCGGATGGGACTTTCCTTGGCGTGGAAGGCAAGGTTGGCGATACGATATGAAGATCTCCTCCCATTGTAACCGACTCTGTGTAACCCTAGCCCTCTCCGGTGTCTATATAAACCGGAGAGTTTTAGTCCGTAGGACGAACAACAATCATACCATAGGCTAGCTTCTAGGGTTTAGCCACTCCGATCTCGTGGTAGATCTACTCTTGTACTACCCATATCATCAATATTAATCAAGCAGGAGTAGGGTTTTACCTCCATCGAGAGGGCCCGAACCTGGGTAAAAACATCGTGTCCCTTGTCTTCTGTTACCATCCGCCTAGACGCACAGTTCGGGACCCCCTACCCGAGATCCGCCGGTTTTGACACCGACAACCGCTACCCTAGATCTCACTACTATCATTGCTATGCTAGTTGCTTCGTTCTATCGCTTTGCTGCGCTACCTATCATTTGCTCTTCAAGCCTCCCAAATTGCCATGTCAGCCCCTAACCTTTTCACCCTTCCTAGCAAACAGTTGCTTGGCAATGTTACCGCTTTGCTTAGCCCCTCTTATAGTGTTGCTAGTTGCAGGTGAAGTTGAAGATTTCTCCTTGATGGACAGGATTATGCTGGGATATCACAATATCTCTTTTTAATTAATGCATCTATATACTTTGCAAAGGGTGGAAGACTCGGCCCTATGCCTTGTGTTTTGTTCCACTCTTGTCGCCCTAGTTTCTGTCATACCGGTGTTATGTTCCTTGATTTTGCGTTCCTTACGCGGTTGGGTGATTTATGGGACCCCCTTGGCAGTTCGCTTTGAATAAAACTCCTCCAGCAAGGCCCAACCTTGATTTTACCATTTGCTTTACCTATCCCTTTTTCCCTTGGGTTTCCGGAGCCCGAGGGGCATCTTTATTTAAACCCCCCCCCCGGGCCAGTGCTCCTTGGATTGTTGGTCCGAACTGACCTGCCTGCGGGGACACCTCGGGGAAACTCGAAGTCTGGTTTTACTCGTAGCTAGTCTCATCCGGTGTTGCCCTGAGAACGAGATATGGGCAGCTCCTATCGGGATTTCTCGGCACATCGGGTGGCTTTGCTGGTCTTGTTTTACCATTGTTGAAAAGTCTTGTAAACCGGGATTCCGAGACTGATCGGGTCTTCCTGGGGGAAGGAATATCCTTCGTTGACCGTGAGAGCTTGTGATGGGCTAAGTTGGGACACCCCTGTAGGGTATAAACTTTTGAGAGTCGTGCCCGCGGTTATGTGGCAGATGGGAATTTGTTAATGTCCGGTTGTAGAGAACTTGACACCAGATTCGAATTAAAACGCATCAACCGCATGTATAGCCGTGATGGTCTCTTTTCGGCGGAGTCCGTTAAGTGAACACGGTTTTGGATTATGTTTGACGTAAGTAGGAGTTCAGGATCACCTCTTGATCATTGCTAGTTTCACGAATGTTCCGTTGCTTCTCTTCTCGCTCTTATTTGCGTATGTTAGCCACCATATTTTGCTTAGCCGCTGCTGCAACCTCACCACTTTACCCCTTCCTTACCCACTAAGCTTTGCTAGTCTTGATACCCATGGTAATGGGATTGCTGAGTCCTCGTGGCTCACAGATTACTACAACAATAGTTGCAGGTACAGGTTATGCGATGATCTTGACGTGAGAGCAATGTTGCTTGTTTTGGAGTTCTTCTTCTGCTTCTTCTTTGATCAGGGGATAGGTTCCAGGTCGGTAGCCTGGGCTAGCAGGGTGGATGTCGTTTGAGTTTCTGTTTGTGTTTCATCCATAGTCAGATGGTGCTCTTATGTAATATGATGTTGTATTCGTGTGGCATTGTATGCCTTTTGTATGTATCCCCATCTATTATGTAATGTTGATGTAATGATATCCACCTTGCAAAAGTGTATCAATATGCGGTTCTATCCTTGGTGGGACCTTCGAGACTCTTTAGGATAGTATCGCATATTGGGCATGACACGAGCACCTTGCGAGGTACCCTGCCTTGATCTCTCCGACTCCTCGCGAGCCTACCTGGCGAGGCCGTCCCTGAGGAAGCCTTGCGTCATCCACCCCGCGAGGCTTAGCCCCTCACGAGGGTCTTGAGTCTTGTGCTGATGAAGATGGGCCGTACTAGGCCACCACTTGAGCCACGCCGCAGGCCGCAGGCAGGCAACTCTGGGGACCCCCATTCCCAGAACGCTGACAATTGTCCTAATTTTTCAGAATTCTTGGAGCTATAGAAGTATTTGAAATATCCAGATTTCTACAGATTGTTTTGTTTTTGACAGATTCTGTTTTCTTTGCGTTGTGTGCTTGTTTTGATGATTCTATGGTTTCCTTTGAAGATTTTTTTGTCATAGAAAAGTTGAGTAGATATAATGTAAAAATAAAATTTGAATGGGTTTGCAACTGTATTTAAGTAGTGATTTGCTTTCTTATACTAACAGATCTCATGAAGGTTTTGTTGAGTTTTGTGTGATTGAAGTTTTCAAGTTTTGGGTGAGATCGCGATGGATGAAGGAATAAGGATTAGCAAAAGGCTAAGCTTGGGGATGCCCGAGGCATTCCAAGATATTATTCAAGAAGTATCAAGCAACTAAGCTTAGGGATGCCCCCGAGTGGCATCCCCTCTTTCTTCTAACGACCATCGGTACTTTACTTGGAGCTATATTTTTACTCGTCACATATCATGAGTTTTGCTTGGAGCGTCTTGTATGATATGAGTCTTTTCTTGTTTTGCTTTTTATTTTTAGTCATGAATCATTGCTGGACACACCTATTTGAGAGAGCCAAAATTATGCTATGACTTGTTAGAATTGCTCGCTATGCTTCACTTAAATTTTTATGAGCTATGGAATTGCTCTAGTGCTTCACTTATATCTTTTTGAGCATGGTGTGCTTTATTATTTTTGAAGAAATGCTCTCATGCTTCACTTAGATTTATTTGAGAGTTAGCACATTTTTTAAGAAATTCTCTCTTGCTTCACTTAAATTAATTTGAGAGAAAGAAATGTGATGCTCATGTTCTTCACTTATATTTGTTTGAGCTATCAAAAGCAACATATGAAACTAGTTCCAAAGTGATAGATATCGAAGGAGGATATAATAAAAACTTCCATGAAGATCATTGGAAAAAATAAACTTGATTCTTTGTAATAGTTTTGCGATATGATGATAGTGATATGTGAGTCATGTTGATGAGTAATTATGCTTTAGTAAGAATATTGGTGTTAAGGTTTGTGATTCCCGATGCAAGCACGAAAGTCAATAGTTATGCAATGAAATTACATCCTACTTGTGGTGCATTATTCGGTGCTAGTTATGCTTAATGCTCACTTATGAGATTTTTCGTTTCTTGGTTGGATGCTTCTCAATCTTTTGCTAGCCTTCATTTGCACCAAGTATGATCACTACTTGTGAATCCAAAATCCTTTAAACCAGTTTTTGCCATATGAGTCCACTATACCTACCTATATGCGGTATTTTTTTGCCGTTCTAAGCAAATTTGTATGTGCCATCTCTAATTTTCAAAATAAATTTCTCTTTTGTATGCTCATACCACTCATGAAACAGTAGGGGGTGGCTAATATATTTCCACGCTAGATGTGTTATTCTCAAGATGAGTGTTTATTCACTTGTCATTGCACGAGAGTACGCCAAAGGTATTAGGGATGCCCAGTCCTGAAATGAAAAATGAATTTACTTTATGATGTCAAATAATAAATTCCTTGGAAAGTGTTGGTATGGAAGGCACCCGTGGATACGGTTAGCCGTGGAAAGTGAAAGTATGGTGGAAAAAGGAATAAACTTTATTTTCTGTTTGGGAACTGCGTATGATATATCTAGCATGGAAAGTATTTGGACATACTCGATCATTTTTGTTGCCAAGAAAAGCATGCCACCCAAAATGTTTTATCTCTATCTTTTTCGCTTTGAGCTCTAACACCTCTAAAAATCCCCACTTCCCTCTGCGAAGGGCCTTTCTTTTACTTTATGAAATTTTTATTTTTATTTTGAGTCTCCATCTTCTCTTATAAGCACCAACTAAGGGGCACTATGATCGTACTTGAGCGTTGGGTGTAGCTAATATGCGAGTGTGTTTCATGCATGGATCAATGATTGAGCATAATGGGCAAAGGATAACTTGCTTTATGTTGATATTTTGAAAGACATGGCTGCTTGTTGATATGCTTGAGTATTGAAGTCCTCATGTCAAAACTAGACTATTGCTTTGAACCATATAAAAGTCCAAATGTCCATGCTATAAAGAAAAAAATATGTGATGAACATGTTAGGCACCAATCCACATCAAATATTCTGTTTTTATCATTTACCTACTCGAGGACGAGCAGGAATTAAGCTTGGGGATGCTGATACGTCTACAACGTATCTATAATTTTTGATTGTTCCATGATGTTATATTATTATTCTTGGATGTTTTACAATCATGTTATATCATTTTTTGGGACTAACCTATTGACATAGTGCCCAGTGCCAGTTGTTGTTTTCTGCATGTTTTTTATATCGCAGGAAATAAATACCAAACGGAGTCCAAATGCAGAAAAACTTTTTGTGGATTTTTTCTGGACCAGAAGACACAAGATGGGCCGAAGAAGTACCAGAGGGGTGCTCCAAGGGGAGCACAACCCACCAGGCCGCGCCTGGGGGCCCAGGCGCGCCCAGGTGGGTTGTGCCCACCTTAATGGCCTCCCGCACCGCCTCTTTGCTCTATAAATACCCCAATATTCCAGAAATCCTAGAGGAGTCGATGAAAATCAATTCCAGACGCCGCAAGTTCCAGAACCAGCAGATCCAATCTAGACACCATCACGGAGGGGTTCATCATCCTCATTGGTGCCTCTCCAATGATGCGTGAGTAGTTGATGTCGCTTGAAGCTACATCGGTATTTCCCCAAAGAGGAAGGGATGATGCAGCACATCGGCGGTAGGTATTTCCCTCAGATATGAAACCAAGGTTATCGAACTAGTAGGAGAACCAAGCAACACAATGTAAACAACCCCTGCACACAAATAACAACACCTCGCAACCCGACATGTTAAAGGGGTTGTCAATTCCTTTCTGGTAACGGCGCCAGAAACGGTGCGTGGATGGGAGAAAATTGCAATAGATTGATAGATCGAATGCCAAATAAAATAAAAAATAATAAATTGGAACAAGTTATTTTTGTATTTTTGATTTAGTAGATCTGAATAAAAAGTGCAAATAAAATAGATCGCAAAGCAAATATATGAGAAAGAAGACCCGGGGGCCGTAGGTTTCACTAGTGGCTTCTCTCGAGAAAAATAGCAAACGGTGGGTAAACAAATTACTTTTGGGCAATTGATAGAACATCAAATGATTATGACGATATCCAGGCAATGATCATTACATAGGCATCACGTCCAAGATTAGTAGACCGACTCCTGCCTGCATCTACTACTATTACTCCACACATCGACCGCTATCCAGCATGCATCTAGTGTATTAAGTTCATGGAAAACGGAGTAATGCAATAAGAATGATGAGATGATGTAGACCAGATCTATCTATGTAGAGATAGACCCCATTGTTTTATCCTTAGTAGCAATGATACATACGTGTCGTTTCCCTTTCTGTCACTGGGATCAAGCACTGTAAGATCGAACCCACTACCGGGAACCTCATCCCGTTGCAAGATAAATAGATCAAGTTGGCCAAACAAAACCCAAATATCGAAGAAGAAATACGAGCCTATAAGAGATCATGCATACAAGGGATCAAAGAAACTCAAATAACTTTCATGGATATAGAAAGATATAATTGATCATAAACTCAAAGTTCATCAGATCCCAACAAACACACCGCAAAAAGAGTTACATCATATGGATCTTCAAGAGACCATTGTATTGAGAATTCAGCGAGAGAGAGAAAGCCATCGAGCTACTAACTACAGACCCGAAGGTCTACAAAGAACTACTCATGCATCATCAGAGAGGCACCAATGGAGGTGGTGAACCCCATCCTAGATGGTGTCTAGATTGAATCTGGTGGTTCTGGACTCTGCGGCGGCTGGATGAATATTTCGTAGATGCCTTTAGGGTTTCCAAAATATTGGGGTATTTATACAACAAAGAGGTCGTCCGAAGGGCACCTGAGGTGAGCACAACCCACCCAGGCGCGCCTAGGCCTCCTGGCGTGCCCTGGTGGGTTGTCCCCTCCTCGGGACTCCCCCCCAGGTGCAACCAAGGCCCAATATCTTCCTTCTGGTCCATAGAAAATCTCCGCGAAGTTTTGTGGCATTTGGACCCCGTTTGATATTGATTTTCTGTGATGTAAAAAACATGGGAAAAAATAGCAACTCGCACTTGGCACTATGTCAATAGGTTAGTACCAAAAAATGATATAAAATGTCTATAAAATGATTATAAAACATCCAAGATTGATAATATAACAGCATGGAACAATAAAAAATTATAGATACGTTGGAGACATATCAGCATCCCCAAGCTTAACTCCTACTCGCCCTCAAGTAGGTAGGTGATAAAAACAGAATTTTTGATGTGGAATGCTGCCTATTGATACGTCTCCAACGTATCTATAATTTATTATTGTTCCATGCTATTATATTACCCCTTTTGGATGTTTATGGGCTTTATTTTACACATTTATATCATTTTTGGGACTAACCTACTAACCGGAGGCCCAGTCCATATTGCTATTTTTTTGCCTATTTCAGTATTTCAAAGAAAAGGAATATCAAATGGAGTCCAAACGGAATAAAACCTTCGGGAGCGTTATTTTTGGAACGAACGTGATCCAGAGGACTTGGAGTGCAAGTCAAGAAGCAGCCGAGGCGGCCATGAGACAGGAGGGCGTGCCCACCCACTTTGGGCGCGCACCCTATCTTGTGGGCCCCTCGGGCGGCCACCGACGTACTTCTTCCTCCTATATAAACCTACGTACCCCGAAAACATCTAGGGAACCAACGAAACACAATTTCCACCACCATAACCTTCTGTATCCGCGAGATCCCATCATGGAGCCTTCACCGGCGCTCCGTCGGAAGTGGAATCGACCATGGAGGGCTTCTACATCAACACCATAGCCCCTCCGATGAGTTGTGAGTAGTTTACCACAGACCTTCGGGTCCATAGTTATTAGCTAGATGACTTCTTCTCTCTTTTTGGATCTCAATACAATGTTCTCCCCCTCTCTTGTGGAGATCTATTCGATGTAATCTCTATTTGCAGTGTGTTTGTCGAGATCCGATGAATTGTTTGTTTATGATCAAGTTTATCTATGAGAAATATTTGAATCTCCTCTGAATTCTTTTATGTATGATTGAGTTATCTTTGCAAGTCTCTTCGAATTATCAGTTTGGTTTGGCCTACTAGATTGATCTTTCTTGCCATGGGAGAAGTGCTTAGCTTTGGGTTCAATCTTGCGGTGTCCTTTCCCAGTGACAGTAGGGGCAGCAAGGCACGTATTGTATTGTTGCCATCGAGGATAAAAAGATGGGGTTTATATCATATTGCATGAGTTTATCCCTCTACATCATGTCATCTTGCTTAATGCATTACTCTGTTCTTTATGAACTTAATACTCTAGATGCAAGCAGGAGTCGGTCGATGTGTGGAGTAATAGTAGTAGATGCAGGCAGGGGTCGGTCTACTTGTTGCAGACGTGATGCATGTATACATGATCATGCCTAGATAATCTCATAATTATTCGCTTTTCTATCAATTGCTCGACAGTAATTTGTTCACCCACCGTAATACTTATGCTATCTTGAGAGAAGCCTCTAGTGAAACCTATGGCCCCCGGGTCTATGTTTTATCATATAAGCTTTCAATCTACTTTTATTGGCATCTTTACTTTTTGCATCTATATTAGAAAATACCAAAAATATGTTTATCTTATCATACCATCTCTATCATATCTCACTTTCGCAAGTGGCCGTGAAGGGATTGACAACCCCTTTATTGCGTTAGTTGCAAGTTCTTGTTTGTTTGTGTAGGTGCGTGGGACTTTTGAGGAGCCTCCTACTAGATTGATACCTTGGTTCTCAAAAACTAAGGGAAATACTTACGCTACTATTGCTGCATCACCCTTTCCTCTTCTAGGAAAACCAACGCAAGCTCAAGACGTAGCAAGAAGGATTTCTGGTGCCGTTGCCGGGGAGGTCTTCGCTCAAGTCAAGACATACCAAGTACCCATCACAAACCCATCTCCCTCGCATTTACATTATTTTCCATTTGCCTATCGTTTTCCTCTCCCCCACTTCACCCTTGCCATTTTATTTGCCCTCTCTTTCCCAATCTCCTCCTCTCTCTCTTTCGCTTGCCCTTTTTTCTGTTTGCTTGTGTGTTGGATTACTTGTTGCCATGGCGCAAGATAATACCAAATTGTGTGATTTCTCCAATACCAATAATGATGATTTCCTTAGTACTCCGATTGCTCCTCTTAATGATGTTGAGTCTTGTGAAATCAATACTGCTTTGCTGAATCTTGTTATGAAATATCAATTCGCCGGCCTTCCTAGTGAAGATGCCGCTACTCATCTAAACAACTTTGTTGATTTGTGTGATATGCAAAAGAAGAAAGATACAGATAATGATATTGTTAAATTGAAGTTATTTCCGTTTTCACTTAGAGATCGTGCTAAGGTTTGGTTTTCGTCTTTGCCTAAAAATAGTATTGATTCTTGGGACAAGTCCAAAGATGCTTTTATCTCTAAGTATTTTCCTCCCGCTAACATTATCACTCTTAGGAACGATATTATGAATTTTAAACAACTTGATCATGACCATGTTGCCCAATCTTGGGAAAGAATGAAATTGATGATTCGCAATTGCCCTACTCATGGTTTGAATTTATGGATGATCATACAAAAAATTTATGCCGGTTTGAACTTTGCTTCTAGAAATCTTTTAGATTTGTCCGCGGGAGGCACATTTATGGAAATCACGTTAGGAGATGCTACAAAACTTCTTGATAATATTATGGCTAATTATTCTCAATGGCACACCGAAAGATCTTCTAGTAAAAAAGTGCATGCTATAGGAGAAATCAATGTTTTGAGTGGAAGGATGGATGAACTTATGAAATTTTTTGCTACTAGAAATACTCCTCTTGATCCCAATGATATGCCTTTGTCTACTTTGATTGAGAATAATAATGAATCTATGGATGTGAATTTTGTTGGTAGGAATAGTTCGGTAACAATGCTTATAGAGGAAACTTTAATTCTAGACTGTTCCCTAGTAATTCCGCTAATAATTATGGAAATTCCGAAATAATTCTTATGGTAATTTTAATAAGATGCCCTCTAATTTTGAGAATAGTGTGAAATAATTTATGATTTCTCAAAAGAATTTTAATACCTTGCTTGAAGAAAAATTGCTCAAAGTTGATGATTTGGCTAGGAACATTGATAGACTTTCACTTGATGTTGATTCTCTTAAACTTAGATCTTCTTCTCCTAATCATGATATCAATGAGTCTCTCAAAGCAACGAGAATTTCCATTGATGAGCGCAAGGAAAGAACCGCTAGATTGCGTGCTAAGAAAGATTGCTTTGTAAAGGCGTGTTCTTCTAGTTTCCATGAAAATAATGATGAAGATCTTAAAGTTATTGATGCATCTCCTATTAGATCTTTGTTTTGCAATATGAATCTTGATAATAATGGGACTGAAGTTGAGTCAACTTTAGTTAAAAGGCGTCCCAAGAATTCGGAGTTTTTAGATCTTGATGCTAAATTTGGTAGAAGTGGGATTGGAGAGGTCATGACTTTAAATATTATTGAACCCACTATCTAGGATTTCAAGGAATTTGATTATGATAATTGTTCTTTAGAAGGTTGTATTTCCTTGTTGCAATCTGTTGTTAATTCTCCTCATGCTTATAGTCAAAATAAAGCTTTTACCAAACATATCGTTGATACCTTGATGCAATCTTATGATGAAAAACTTAATTTGGAAGTTTCTATACCTAGAAAAATTAATGATGAGTGGGAACCTACTATAAAGATTAGAATTAAAGATCATGAGTGTTTTGCTTTGTGTGATTTGGGTGCTAGTGTTTCCACGATTCCGAAAACTTTATGTGATATTCTAGGCTTCCATGATCTTGATGATTGCTCTTTAAATTTGCACCTTGCGGATTCCACCATTAAAAATCCAATGGGAAGGATCAATGATGTTCTAATTGTTGCAAATAGAAATTTGGTGCCCGTAGATTTTATCGTTCTTGGTATAGATTGCAATCTTTCTTGCCCTATTATTCTTGGTAGACCTTTCCTTAGAATGATTGGTGCGATTATTGATATGAAGGAAGGGAATATTAGATTCCAATTTCCATTAAGGAAAGGCATGGAGCACTTTCCAAGAAAGAAAGTCAAATTACCTTATGAATCTATCATGCGAGCTACTTATGAATTGAGTGCCAAAGATGGCACTACTTAGATCTATCTTCGCTTTTATGCCTAGCTAGGGGCGTTAAATGATAGCGCTAGTTGGGAGGCAACCCAATATTCTGTATGTTTTTTGTTGTTGTTCTTGTTTAGTAATAAATTTTGCATCTACCTTCTGTTTAGATGTGTTTTTATGTTTTAATTAGTGTTTGTGCCAAGTAGAACCTATAGGATAACCTATGATGATAGTTAATTTGATTCTGCTGAAAAACAGAAACTTTGCGTGCACTAATTTAGTTTTGTTAAATCACAGAAATGTTCTTTTGCGTTGATTCTTTTTGATGCTGATCAATAGACAAATTTTACAGGACTTCCTATTTTGGTAGGAGTTTTAGAGTTCCAGAAGTTTGCGTTAGTTACAGATTGCTACAGACTGTTCTGTTTTTGACAGATTCTGTTTTTTGTGTGTTGTTTGCTTATTTTGATGCATCTATGGCTAGTAAAATAGTTTATAAACCATAGAGAAGTTGGAATACAGTAGGTTTAACACCAAAATAAATAAAGAATGAGTTAATTACAGTACCTTATATGGTGGTCTTGTTTTCTTTCACTAACGGAGCTTATAAGATTTCCTGTTGAGTTTTGTGTTGTGAAGTTTTCAAGTTTTGGGTAGAGCTTTGATGGAATATGGAATAAGGAGTGGCAAGAGCCTAAGCTTGGGGATGCCCAAGGCACCCCAAGATATTCAAGAATAGCCAAAATCCTAAGCTTGGGGATGCCCAGGGAAGGCATCCCCTCTTTCATCTTCGTTCATTGGTAACTTTACTTGGAGCTATATTTTCATTCGCCACATGATATGTGTTTTGCTTGGAGCGTCGTGTATTATATTATTTTTTGTTTTTTAGTTTACCAGAATCATGCTTGCTATACACACCTTTTGGGAGAAGCCCACTTGATTAGAATTTGCTAGAATACTCTATGTGCTTCACTTATATCTTTTGAGCTTGATAGTTTTTGCTCTAGTGCTTCACTTATATCTTTTAGAGCACGGCGGTGGATTAATTTTGAAGAAATTGCTAGTATCTCATGCTTAACTTATATTATTTTGAGAGTCTTTAGAACAGCATGGTATTCTATGGTTACAAATTTGGTCCTAGAATGATGAGCATCCAAGTTGGGTATAATGAAAACTATCATAGGAAGTGAATTGGATGCTATGATCAATTTGTTGCTTGATAATTGTTTTGAGATATAAAGGTAGTAATGTTAGGGTCATGCTAGTGGGTAATTATGAAATTGAGAAATACTTTTGTTGAAGTTAGCAAGTCCCGTAGCATGCACATATGGTAAAAGTTTGGACAAATTTGTTGCATGAGGTGCTCTTTTGATTGTCTTCCTTATGAGTGGTAGTCGGGGACGAGCAATGGTCTTTTCCTACCAATCTATCCCTCTAGGGGCATGCGTAGTAGTACTTTGCTTCGAGGGCTAAGTAGACTTTTGCAATAAGTATATGAGTTCTTTGTCGGCGTTCTGGGAATGGGGGTCCCCAGACTTGCCTGCCTGCGGCCTGCGGCGTGGCTCAAGTGGGGGCCCAATGCAGCCCAGCTCGATCAACTCAAGCTCAAGAACCTCGCGAGGGGCCAAGCCTCATGGGGCGGATGACAGGGAGCTTCCTCAGGAGCAGCCTCCTCAGGCAGGCTCGCGAGGAGGCGGAGAGATCAAGGTAGGGCACCTCCCGAGGGGCCCGTGACGCAAGCCATGACGATCGGAGGCCAGGCGGGTGCCAGGCGGGCGCCGGTCTGTGCAGTGTCCTTGTTTCCCTTCCGATGCAAAGGGGGGAAAGCATAGGCCAAGGCATCAGGCAAAGGTTATCGTTTCGGTGCAACAAGACCAAGACCAGCAGAACGGCAGGATGGAGGTCATCGTGGAGCCCAGGGCGGCGTCACCGTCACGGCCTTTGGCAGCCGAAGACCAACTTTAGTCAGGATAAGTGTACCAGATGTTCCCCTTCAAAATGGCCAATTGTTGGCGCCCTTCCCGCTCTTTATTTTGGGAGAGGCCTAGGGCCTCCGCCTATAAATAGGACTAGCCACCCACAGGGTAGAGGCATCTAGAGATCAACTAGAGAGAGAGAGAGAGGAGCGAGTCAACTCACCCAAACAGTTCATCGCACCAACTCAAGAACAGCCACTCGCGAGGTTGTTCTCCCTTTGTACTGTTCACTATCAGCCCCTGAGGCAATCCATCACACCACACACTGGAGTAGGGTATTGCACCACAATGGTGGCCTGAACCAGTATAAATCTCGTGTCCCTTGTGTGTTCATCTTTCTTGCTTAGATCTTTGCGAGACTTCGAGACGTGAGCTGGTAGGGGAGAGATCTTCATGCGAACCCTAGTGTTCAAACCTCAAGGGTCTGACGGAACCAGAAATCCGACATTTGGCGCGCCAGGTAGGGGTGCGTCGGAATCTTTCTTCCGCTGGTCGTGTCTGATCTTCTGCCGTGACCATGGCTGACACTCGCCGAGCCCGCGCCAAGCGTCGGGCTGCTCTCGCCACCCGCGTCGCCCAGACGGCGCCCGTCAGCGAACGCCCCCGTTGTTCTCCGCCGCCTGCCGCCAACGCCGCCACCAGCCCGGCAAGGAACGAGCAGCAGGCCTCGTCCCTGCATCCTTTGGTGCGGCGCATTGGCCGCACCACCACCCCGTTGCTGACTCCAGCCGGTTCATCGTCCCACACCCGTCGCGCCCCCACGGACGTGCATGCCGCGCTGCTCCTAGCGCGTGAGCTCCTGCACTACCGCCCCGTCGACGACCTCTACGAGGACTGGCTCGCCCGCATCATCGAGCTTGTCAGTGCCGCAGGGGGCTCTCCCATGTCATCCCTCTCGCTGCCTTGCCCTCCATCCTATGCAGGAGGCGAGGAGCAGGAGGTGCCTCCACCACCTCCTCCCCAAGAAGGCACCCTGGCTCCAAGGCGCGCGGCCCCAGGTCAAGACCCGGCGTGTCCGGCGCCTGCGTGGCAAGAAAGGAGCTGCCAAGAGATCCCTCGGCCCCAAGAAGGTGCTCGCGTGCTCCCAGCACCAGTGTGCCATGACTGCATCCCTGCACCGCCACGTCAAGACCCAGCGTTGCTCCAGGCAGCAGCGAGCGGGAATCCCCAGGAGCAAGCCCCACCTCAGCAGAGAGCTCCAGTGGCCACTGCAGGCTGTCGCGCTTTCACCTCCGAGCTGCGTAGCGTCGCGTGGCCCGGCAAGTTCAAGCCAGACCTGCCTCCGTGCTATGACGGCATTGCGGACCCCGCGGAGTTCCTCCAGCTCTACGAGCTGGGCATCGAGGCCGCCAACGGGGACGAGAAGATCATGGCGAATTGGTTTCCCATGGCACTCAAGGACGGTGCCTGCACCTGGCTCCTGAACCTGGCCCCAGGCACGATCTGCTCCGGGGACGAGATGCGCACTCACTTCATCGCCAACTTCCAAGGTACTCGCGACCGGCCCCGGCTATGAGCGACCTGCGCCGTGTCAAGCAACAGTCGGGAGAGACCCTGCAGAAGTACATCCAGCGCTTCAACAATGCCTGCCTCAAGATTCCCAAGGTGACTGAGGAGGCCATCATTTCAGCCTTCTCCGACGGCGTGCGCGACATCAAGATGAAGGAGGAGCTAGCAATCCATGAAGACCTGTGCACATCGTTGGAGCTGTTCAACCTGGCGACCAAGCGCGCCAGGGCTGAGGAAGGGCGCCTCTCCCTCCTCAAGCTCCCGACTGCCGACCTAGAAGAGAAGAAGCCCAAGATCAAGGACGTGAAGTGCAAGGGGGCTAATGTGCTCGCAGCAGAGACAGACACCAAGCGAGGCAGGGATCAGCCTGAGTCATCTAAGGGCAGCGGGTACTGCGTGTACCACGACCTCCACACACACAACACCAATGAATGCCAAGAGCTCAGAGCCGTGCGAGATGGACGTATCGGTCGGTGCCCTGACCGCAACGACCGGGGCTATGGGCGACGAGGAGGAAGAGGTGGAGGACGACGGGAAGACCGTGGCCCTCGCCAAGGGTGGCGTGACTGGCCCCGCGAGGACCGCTGGCAAGACCAGCCTCGCGAGGAAGGTTGGAGGGATCAGCCTCCTGAGGACCGCCCTCAAGGCAACGCAGGCCTCCCTCCTCTACCATCACCGCCAAGGAGGAATGAAGACCATCGCCAGGACGAGGGGGCTAGGGGCTTCCAGGAGCCGCGCGCAATCGCTTGCATCCTGGGCGGCGCTTAGGCCCTAGTCTCTTAGCGCATCTTCAAGCAGTTTGCTCGCGAGGTGAATGTGGTCCTCCCCAAGCTTGAGGCCACGCGCCCACTCAGGTGGTCTGCATGCGCTATCACGTTCAGCTCAGCGGATCAGCTCAAGTGTGCAGCAACAGCCGGAGTCCTTCCGATGCTTTGTTCCCCAGTCATCAGCAATGTGCAAGTCACCAGGACCCTCATCGTCGGTGGGGCTGGGCTCAACGTCTTGTCCGTCGAGACGTTCAACAATCTCCAAGTGCCATACGATCAGCTTCAGCCAACCAAGCCTTTCTCAGGAGTCACTGATGGTTCAACTGTTCCAATAGGGCAAGTTCGTCTTCCCGTCACTGTTGGGCAGCACAACAATTACCGCACCGAACTCATTGACTTCGACGTCGCTCACATCCGCCTGCCATACAATGCCATCCTCGGGTACCCAGCTCTGGCCAAGTTCATGGCAGTGACTCACCACGGCTACAATGTCCTCAAGATGCCAGGAAGCGGTGGAATCATCATAGTGCCTTGCGAGGAAAGGGATGCAGTGTGTTCTCTTGAGCGTGCCTTCCAGGCCGCGGCAATTGAAGACGCAGATCACAGGAGCGGGAGGCTCCCCGAGGCGGTCCCTTAGAAGAAGAAGGCTTCACCTAGCCCACGCACTCACGAGGCAGGCCCCTCCAGAGGTGTTGCGTCAGGATCCGCGCCCGTCCAAGGGGCGCCACCCTCTGTCGCATAGGAAGGCGTGCCTGTCGCCCTCCTCGGGCAGGGCTCGGGGGCTCTCTCCTGGAGGGCCACCGACCTCGCCAAGGTCACGAGGGAGGCGCTCGGGCACCACTTGGAGGCCACCTTCAAGGCACGTTTCCCTCAAGAAGGTATAAGGCAAGGAAGGCAAAAACCCCAGGAGTTCATCGCGAGGAACATTCACGAGCTACAGGAGTCAAGAGTCATGCGTGGCAGTCGCCGCCTACCTGCTGTAGCCCCACATCCCGGCGAGGATGCTGGGCTGCGTGTCTGCATCGAATACCAGGGCTCAACCGAGCCGCGTCTCAGGAGCACCTCTGGCCTTCACGCGTGGGGCACTGTGAGGGTCCACCTCACAGCTACGTTCGCATGCCCTTCGGCCTGCCGAACGCGGCTGCTGCCCACCAGCGCCTGATGAGGAGCATCCTGGAAGCTCAGGTGGCCAGGCACTGCGCGTTCCTAGAGGAGATGGAGACGGGCCTTGAGGAGCCACCCGGACCCTCAAAGCTGTTGGAGAACGTAGTAATTTCAAAAAAATTCCTACGCACACGCAAGATCATGGTGATGGCATAGCAACAAGAGGGGAGAACACTTCTTGATAATTTTAGTGAGAGATCATCTTAAAATGCTAGCGTCAATCAAAGCAAGATAAGATGCATAAAGGATAAACATCACATGCAATCAATATAAGTGATATGATATGGCCATCATCATCTTGTGCTTGTGATCTCCATCTCCGAAGCACCGTCATGATCACCATCGTCACCGGCGCGACACCTTGATCTTCATCGTAGCATCGTTGTCGTCTCGCCAACTATTGCTTCTACGACTATCGCTACCGCTTAGTGATAAAGTAAAGCAATTACAGGGCGTTTGCATTTCATACAATAAAGCGACAACCATATGGCTCCTGCCAGTTGCCGATAACTTTGATTACAAAACATGATCATCTCATACAATAAAATATAGCATCACATTTTGACCATATCACATCACAACATGCCCTGCGAAAACAAGTTAGAAGTCCTCTACTTTGTTGTTGCAAGTTTTACGTGGCTGCTACGGGCTTAGCAAGAACCGTTCTTACCTATGCATCAAAAACCACAATGATAGTTTGTCAAGTTGGTGCTGTTTTAACCTTTGCAAGGACCGGGCGTAGCCACACTCGATTCAGCTAAAGTGAGAGAGACAGACACCCGCCGGTCACCTTTAAGCAATGAGTGCTCGTAGCGGTGAAACCAGTCTCTCGTAAGTGTAAGCGTAATGTCGGTCCGGGCCGCTTCATCTCACAATACCGCCGAACCAAAGTATGACATGCTGGTAAGCAGTATGACTTATATCGCCCACAACTCAATTGTGGTCTACTCGTGCATATGACATCTACGCATAAAACCAGGCTCGGATGCCACTGTTGGAGAACATAGTAATTTCAAAAAATTTCCTACGCACACGCAAGATCATGGTGATGGCATAGCAACGAGAGGGGAGAGTGTTCGTCCACGTACCCTCATAGACCATAAGCGGAAGCATTATGACAACACGGTTGATGTAGTCGTACGTCTTCACGATCCGACCGATCCAAGCACCGAACGTACGGCACCTCCGAGTTCAGCACACGTTCAGCTCGATGATGATCCCCGGGCTCCGATCCAGCAAAGCTTCGGGGATGAGTTCCGTCAGCACGACGGCGTGGTGACGATGATGATGTTCTACCGGCGCAGGGCTTCGCCTAAACTCCGCGATGATACGATTGAGGTGGAATATGGTGGAGGGGGGCACCGCACACGGCTAAGGAACGATCTGTAGATCAACTTGTGTGTTATGGGGTGCCCCTTGTCCCCGTATATAAAGGAGGGAGGGGGAGGTGCGGCCGGCCCCCTTGGGGTGCGCCTGGAGGAGTCCTACTCCCACCGGGAGTAGGACTCCCCCCTCTTGCCTTGGTGGAGAAGGAAAGGGGGGAGGGGAAAGAGGAAAGGGGGGCGCCGCCCCCCCCCCTTCCTTGTCCTATTCGGACTAGGGGGGGAGGGGGTGCGCGGCCTGCCCTGGCCGGCCCTCCTCTTCTCCCTCATGGCCCACTAAGGCCCATTAACCCCCGAGAGGGTTCCGGTAACCCCCCGGTGTTCCGGTAAAATCCCGATTTCACCCGGAACCTTTCCGATGTCCAAACATAGGCTTCCAATATATCAATCTTTATGTCTCGACCATTTCGAGACTCCTCGTCATGTCCGTGATCACATCCGGGACTCCGAACAAACTTCGGTACATCAAAACTTATAAACTCATAATAAAACTGTCATCGTAACGTTAACCGTGCGGACCCTACGGGTTCGAGAACTATGTAGACATGACCTAGAACCATTCTCGGTCAATAACCAATAGCGGAACCTGGATGCCCATATTGGTTCCTACATATTCTACGAAGATCTTTATCGGTCAAACCGCATAACAACATACATTGTTCCCTTTGTCATCGGTATGTTACTTGCCCGAGATTTGATCGTCGGTATCCAATACCTAGTTCAATATCGTTACCGGCAAGTCTCTTTACTCGTTCTGTAACACATCATCTTATAACTAACTCATTAGTTACAATTCTTGCAAGGCTTAGGTGATGAGTATTACCGAGAGGGCCCAGAGATACCTCTCCGACAATCGGAGTGACAAAACCTAATCTCGAATTATGCCAACCCAACATGTACCTTCGGAAACATCTGTAGAGCACCTTTATAATCACCCAGTTACGTTGTGATGTTTGGTAGCACACAAAGTGTTCTTCCGGTAAACGTGAGTTGCACAATCTCATAGTTGCAGGAACTTTGTATAAGTCATGAAGAAAGCAATAGCAACATACTAAATAATCAAGTGCTAGGCTAACGGAATGGGTCATGTCAATCACATCATTCTTCTAATGATGTGATCCCATTAATCAAATGACAACACATGTCTATGGTTAGGAAACATAACCATCTTTGATTAATGAGCTAGTCAAGTAGAGGCATACTAGTGACTATATGTTTGTCTATGTATTCACACATGTATCATGTTTCCGGTTAATACAATTCTAGCATGAATAATAAACATTTATCATGATATGAGGAAATAAATAATAACTTTATTATTGCCTCTAGGGCATATTTCCTTCAAAAGCCTCCCAAGGCTCAGGGCTCCGAGGGCTCGTGAGGGTTGGCTGCTTCACCGCGTGTCGACAGCTACTCTGGCACTCGCTCTGCAATGGTATCAGGTGACATCTTTTCAAGTTTTATCTTCAGCTGGGAGCGCCCGCAGGGCCGCATCATTCCCAGGTCGCGTGGGTCCGTCCCTGCGGCATGTATCCGTTTTTCTTATGTTTTTCATCTGCTTTGTTGGGGGCGCCCCTCGGGCTGCATTATCCCTGGCTACTCGGGCCTGACCCGGTGGCGTTTACTTCTCCGCATATACCTATATGATTATCATCTGCTGCTTATCGCAGACCTCTCCGCTCGCATGCAAAGCACTTGCACGTTAAAAGGGGGTACCTGAGCATCGCGACTCACGGGCTCTTACTGGCTCTCCAGCCCTCACCCCCTGGCCTTGACCCACGGCATCGCGACCTGTCATACCAGTGGTGGCTGAGCCCGCTCGAGGGCCGGGACCTGAGGACGTAGAGCATTTGCATTCTAACCACCCTGTAGGAACACACCATTATAAAGGCCCAGAGCCAGGCGCAACCCGCCTCGAGGTAGGGGCTCGTGAGTCCCGTGCTGGCTCACGGGTGCCCATATACACCTCTCCTAGCCCTACCGTGCCGGCCACGTGTCAGGGCGGGGCTGTACACGCCTCGGGGGAAAGGCCCTTCGCAAAGGGAAGTAGGGATTTGTAGAGGTGCCAGAGCTCAAAGCAAAAAAAATAGAGATAACAACATTTTGGGAGGTGTATCCATTCCACCAACGAAAATGACTTAGAGTTCCTAACACTTTCCATACTAGATATGCCATAGACGGTTCTCAAACAGAAAATAAAGTTTATTACTTTTTCCACCATACTTTCACTTGCCATGGCTAACCGTATCCACGGGTGCCCTCCATACCAACACTTCCCAAGGAATTTATTATTTGACAACATAAAGTAAATTCATTTTTGCATTTCGGGACTAGGCATCCCTAAGAGCTTTGCCTTACTTTCGTGCAATGACAAGTGAATAAACACTCATCGTGAGAATAACACATCCAGTATGGAAAATATTAGCCACTCGTTACCGTTCCGCGAGCGAAACAAACACACAAAAGAGAAGTTTATTTTGAAAATTAGAGATGGCACATGCAAATTTTCTCAGAATGTCAAAAGAATACCGCATATAGGTAGATATAGTGGACTCATATGGCAAAACTAGTTTAAAAGATTTTGAATGCACAAGTAGAGGTCATACATGGTGCAAAATGAAGGCTAGCAAAAGATTGAGAAGCGACCAACCAAGAAGCGGATAATCTCATAAGCAAGCATTAAGCATAAATAACACCGAATAAGGAAGGAAATATGCCCTAGAGGCAATAATAAAGTTATTATTTATTTCCTCATATCATGATAAATGTTTATTATTCATGCTAGAATTGTATTAACCAGAAACATGATACATGTGTGAATGCATAGACAAACATATAGTCACTAGTATGCCTCTACTTGACTAGCTCATTAATCAAAGATGGTTATGTTTCCTAACCATAGACATGTGTTGTCATTTGATTAATGGGATCACATCATTAGGAGAATAATGTGATTGACATGACCCATTCCGTTAGCCTAGCACTTGATCGTTTAGTATATTGCTATTGCTTTCTTCATGACTTATACATGTTCCTGTAACTATGAGATTATGCAACTCCTGTTTACCGGAGGAACACTTTGGGTGCTACCAAACGTCACAACGTAACTGGGTGATTATAACGGAGTACTACAGGTGTCTCCAGAGGTACATGTTGGGTTGGCGTATTTCGAGATTAGGTTTTGTCACTCCAATTGTCGGAGAGGTATCTCTGGGCCCTCTCGGTAATGCACATCACTATAAGCCTTGCAAGCAATGTAACTAATGAGTTAGTTACGGAATGATGCATTACGTAACGAGTAAAGAGACTTGCCAATAAAGAGATTGAACTAGGTATTGGATACCGACGATCGAATCTCGGGCAAGTAACATACCGATGACAAAGGGAACAACGTATGTTGTTATGCGGTTTGACCGATAAAGATCTTCGTAGAATATGTGGGAGCCAATATGAGCATCCAGGTTCCGCTATTGGTTATTGACCAAGAATAGTTCTAGGTCAAGTCTACATTGTTCTTGAACCCGTAGGGTCCGCACGCTTAAGGTTTCGATGACAGTTATATTATGAGTTTATAAGTTTTGATGTACCGAAGGAGTTAGGAGTCCCGGATGAGATCGGGGACATGACGAGGAGTCTCGAAATGGTTGAGACGTAAAGATCGATATATTGGACGACTATATTTGGAGTTCGGAAAGGTTCCGAGTGATTCGGGTATTTTTCGGAGTACCGGAGAGTTATGGGAATTCGTCGGGGAGTATATGGGCCTTATTGGGCCATACGGGAATAGAGGAGAGAGGCCAAAAGGAAGGAGGCCTGCACCCCCCCCTCTGGTCCGAATTGGACAAGGGGGCCGGCTGTCGTGGTTCTAAGCCTGACAGTAGAGTGGGGGGTAGGTATGGAGAGGCAAGGTCCTAGCTATGGAGAGGTTGTAAGCACAAAGGATGTACGAGTTCAGGCCCTTCTCGGAAGAAGTAACAGCCCTACGTCTCGGAGCCCGGAGGCGGTCGAGTGGATTATGAGTGTATGAACTACAAGGTGCCGAACGCTTCTGCCTGTGGAGGGGGGTGGCTTATATAGAGTGCGCCAGGACCCCAGCCAGCCCACGTAGGAGAGGGTTTAAGGTGAGTTAAGTCTGGGGCGTTACTGGTAACGCCCCACATAAAGGCCTTTACTATCATAAAGTCTACTTGATTACAGGCCGTTGCAGTGCAGAGTGCCTCTTGACCTCCTGGTGGTCGAGTGAGTCTTCGTGGTCGAGTCCTTCAGGCCAGTCGAGTGAATCCTCGTTGGTCGACTGGAAGGCGACCTCTTCTCAGGATGTCCTAGGGTAAGTTACTTGGATCAGGTCCATGACCCTACCCTAGGTACATAACCCCATCATTAGCCCCCGAATGGATTGAGGCTTCGAGTGAAGAAGGAGTTGATGTCGTTTCCGATTAACCTTTGCGCTCTGGTTGTGCGCTGTTCTGGACCAAAGAATCCCTTTGTCGACAGGAAACAACTTGCCTTCAGTCGACTTGATCCATTCTGTTTTTGCGTCGAGTGATCTTTCAGGCTTCGACGATCTCCGAGCGACGGATCGCCGGAAACACCGCGCCTGACAGACTGATTTGTTGTCCGCGGATTCCGCGGGATGCGAAATTTTGGGGCGCGCGCGAAGCGGGGCGGACCGCGGCGTTCGGATGGGACGGGGCATGGACGCCTCGATCTCCGCGCCGCCTTTTTCGCCACGTATCCCGTCTGCATAACTGTTCCAGATATGATTAGATCGACCGGGCCCACCTGTCATCCACTCGGAAGGGACCTTATAAATGTGCCCGGCGAGGATTTGTGTGCTGCGCCTTAGCATTCTCCCCCTCTCTCTGCTTCCTTCCTCCCTGCTCAGCGTGCTCGCTCTCGCCCCCGCACCACTTCCCTTCGCGCATCTCGCCGGCGACCATGGCCAAGGAGAAGACGGCGGCGCTGGAGCGTGCAAAGAAGGCGTCGGCATCGGAGAAGGCGAAGGGGAGATCCACCAGCCGCGGAGGGTCCTCGTCCAGATCCCGCCTGCCGAAGGGCTGGGTCCAAGGAGATTGGATCCAGTCGACCATCACGGAGAATGACCTCCTCGACATGGCCAACGAGGGCTTGATCCCCCACGGAGCTGCGAGGCTTCTGGGGAAGGAGTGGCAGCCCCAGCCAGAAGAGGGTGAGTGTGTGCTTTTGGCCACCCATGTTGATCGCGGGTTTTCCTTGCCGCCGAGTGTTTTCTTTCGTGGCTTTTTGAACTTCTTCGGAGCGCAGCTCCACCACTTTACCCCAAACTCCATTGCCTATCTTGCCGCGTTCGTGTCCATGTGTGAGGGTTTCTTGGGCTGTCGACCGCACTGGGGTTTGTTCAAATGTATATTCACGTGTCGATCTCAGACCGTGAAGAAGGCGAGCCCAGGTGATGAGAGAACCCGAGTCGTCCAAATGTGCGGAGGCCTGGGGATTCAGGTGAGGAATAAGAGCACCTTCCCGCCCATGACCTTTCCCGAGTCCGTCAGAGGCTGGCAGTCGACTTGGTTCTACTGCCAGGTCCAGTCGACGCCAGGGCAGTCGAGTGGACTCCCTCCGTTCACCATGGACCGAGTGAGCAAGCCTTCTCCTCTGAAGCTGATTCCGAAGGAGAAAGCTGACGTGAAGATGTTGATGGAGCGTGTGGTGCAGTTGGTTCGGGAGGGAGTGACGGGCATGGACCTCCTGGAGGTATTCCTCAGGCGTCGCATCCAGCCTCTCCAGTTCCGAAGCCACTGCATGTGGTTGTACTGTGGGACCGAAGACGAGACTAGAGTCCATCCAGAAGCAGTCGACGATGTCACTCTGGAAAGATGGATGGTAGCCATCACCGGAAACAAGGACAACCCACGTGGAGCCAGAAGGATTCCTCCACTCGACCACAACAGCGACTCAAACAAGGTACACTTGCTCTGCTCTCCACTGCGCCCTCGTCGTATTCATTTCTGTTAACCCTGCCGACTGGTCGACTGATCTTTGTCTGGGCATCTGCTAGGCCCTCACCGAGCTGTACTCGATGCCCAATGGGGCACAAGCTTCGACTGAGGAGGGCGAGGCGAGCGGGGGCGAGAGCCAGGAAGAGCAGGAATGGGACTCGGATGTTGCAGAGGATGATGACGACGATGATGATGATGATGTCGGTGATGAAGACGACGTCGAGGACGAGGAAGAGGAGGAGGAGGAGGTCGTACCGCCGCGCTCAGAAAGGCGGTCGAAGCTTGTCCACGACCCTTCGACCGAACATGGTAAGGGGGTTGTGGCCGCCACTCAGTCGACCAAACGCCCTCGAACCACCTCTCCGGTGCCGACTGAAAAGGCGCCGAAGCAGCCCAGGGCGGCCTCGTCGAAGCCGATCAAACTCTTGCCGAAGATGAAGGTGTCCATCCCCACCATATCAGGGTAACTGTGCTGCTCATATTTTCTTATTCTGTGTGAACTTTATCTCTGGTCGACGCTGAAGTTAGTCGACTGATCCTTTGGAGTTGCAGTGCTGCTACTTCTGAGACCTCGGCCCGGGCTGATGACCACGAGATGGAGGATGCAGCAACTTCGAACCCAGGTACTGTATTCTTAACACCGTTCTTAGTCGACTGACTCGCGATCTCTGATCCTGATTCTTCTCCGCAGCTCCACCCAACACTGTTATCAATCTCCCTGACGACGACGAGGATGAAGAACCACTGACACATAGGAGGAGTCGGAAAGCGTCCGCCAGTAAGGTGCCTCAGGATGTGACGGCGCCTGAGATTCTGACTGTGGAGGAAGAGAACACCACTCGACACACGGTGTCCTTCGCAAATCCACTGACGAGTGCTCAGCAGCCCTCCCTCTTCACGACGCACCACGTCCCCGAGGACCAAGTTGGCGCAGCGAAGGAAGCAATATGCCAGGCGGGACTCATGATGGAGCAGCTGAAGACCATCCGGGACGCGAGCCAGGCAGCTTATGACGCCAGTTCTGCCCTCCAAAGCAATGTCCAGGTCAGTCGACCGCTGTTTGTTCTGTTGGATATGCTACCAAAAACTTTTCTTTTCCGGAATTTATAGTAGTCACCCAGTGGGTGTGTCGAATAAACTCCGTGTTAGCGGGGGCACGCTGAGTGCACCCGCTGGGTGTAGTCCCCAAGGCTAAGGTCGACTGCTGGCAGTCGGCCTTAGGCTTTATGATGTCAATCTTTCTGTCAGTCGACTGGTCGAGTGGATTTCACAAACCGGTGGGGGCACGCTGAGTGCACCCGCTGGGTGTAGTCCCCAAGGCTAAGGTCGACTGCTGGCAGTCGGCCTTAGGCTTTATGATGTCAATCTTTCTGTCAGTCGACTGGTCGACTGGATTTCACAAACCGGTGGGGGCACGCTGAGTGCACCCACTGGGTGTAGTCCCCGAGACTGTGGTCGACTGCTTGCAGTTGATCACAGTCTTAGAGAATGCATCTCTTTTTTTTTTGAGGTCGACTGGTCGACTTTGTCTTCATCGGGATTAGTGGGGGCACGCTGAGTGCACCCACTGGGTGTAGTCCCCGAGACTACGGTCGAATGCTTGTATTTGGCTGTAGTCTTAGAAACATGTGTTTTTCCCTTTTTCACTCGGAAGTGAATTATATTTGACATTTAGTCGATTGGTTCTTCGCAGAACTCCTGTGATCTTGTGGCTCTCTACTCAGAGCTGGAACAAAAACATACTCAAGTCGAGCTGAGCTTGAAGCTGGTTCAGGAGAAGCTGACAAAGGCAAAGGAGGAGACCGAAGGAATGTTTGGTGAGACCCTGACGACTGCTTTTCCCCTTGCTTGTTTCAAAATCTGATCTTGCTGTAACTTGCAGGTAAGGTAAGGGAGGCCCAGCAGAAGAAAGACCTTGAGCTAGCTGAGAAGATCAAGCTTGCTGACGAGAAGTTAGCTTCAGTCACCAAGCTCGAACAAGACAATACCAATCTGAAAGCTGCTCTTGGGATTGCCAACAGGGAGGTCAGTCGACTGAAAACTGATAAAGCTGCCCTGACCGACCAAGTCAGCAAATTGACTGAGAAGAAAACTGAACTGGAGGCCTTCCTGAGTGGCCTTGCCAAGAAGCTGTTTCTTATGCTTGAAGGTAAACCTCCATGTTTGGCAAATATTTCCAATTGTGGCTTTTTCCATTCGACTATCCCCTTGACTTAGTGATCATCCTTGCAGAATTTTGTCAAAACTTTGAAGAAGAAACCAGCCGACTGGAGCCAAACCTCGACCCCGTCAATTCTCCGGTGAACGACGAAGTTGCCATGGATGTTTTCCGACTGGAGTCTCGTGTTGCAGCTGTTGTGGACTATCTCGCAAGGCTGAAGGCCGCCACATCTCGCATCGACTCGACGCTCTGGCCTGAGGAGACACTTCAGAATGACCTTGAGTCGCTGATGGCCCGCTTGAACACGATCCCTGGTCGAGTGCAGGAGTGGAAGAAGTCCTCGGCTCGGTGTGGTGCAGATGTCGCTCTGTGTCTGGCCCGAGTCCACTGCAAAGATGCGCGAGAAGAGAAGCTGGCGGCCCTTTGGGTGGCTAATACCAAGAAACACGACTTCAGGTCCTTTATGGAAACTTTCCTTGCAGCTGCCACTCGGATCGCCGACGGGATTGACCTTGATGAATTTGTTGCACCTTCCAGCCCTCCACAGGAGGGGTAAAAAACTTCTTCTGGCTCGACGCTTTAAATTTGCCTCGGTATGCCGAGTGGGATTGTAACCGACAAACCTCAACAGGCTTGACGCCTGAGCACTTTCGGTTCCTTTAGATGTCGATTCAAACTTGGATTTGGTGCTTGAATACGATTGCCTTCGGCTCGAAATGTCTTTTGCAGGTTCAAAGCAAGGCGCCTTTATTGTAATCGACTTATCCTGCGGTCCACTTAGGCGAGCACTGGGCCGCAGCTAAACCTCCGAGTGGAAGTCAGGCTTACCACTCGGTAGGATTTTTATACCTTAGGCGAGCACATGGCTGCAGCTAAGCCCCCGAGTGAGAGGGTTGCTCTTCACTCGGTGGAATTTTTATAACTTAGGCGAGTGCTTGGACTGTAGCTAAGCCTCCAAGTGAGAGGGTTGCTCTTCACTCGGTAGGATTTTTACAACTTAGGCGAGTGCTTGGACTGCAGCTAAGCCCCCGAGTGAGAGGGTTGCTCTTCACTCGGTAGGATTTTTATAACTTAGGCGAGTCCTTGGACTGCAGCTAAGCCTCCGAGTGAGAGGGCTGCTCTTCACTCGGTAGGATTTTTATAACTTAGGCGAGTCCTTGGACTGCAGCTAAGCCTCCG
>NC_057801.1:590490551-590498455 GCF_018294505.1 Triticum aestivum | reverse complement strand
TGTGGCGGGCTTCTTGGATCGCAGCAAGTCACTCGGATCTGCGTTTTGCTTGTATTCTTCGAACTCGACTGCTGTCACCTGGGAATCGGCAATCTTGGAGCCCTTCTGAAAGCACTCTTCTGCCTTTTTCCTATCACCGGTGACAGTGATCACACCTTTGGGACCGGGCATCTTCAATTTGAGGTACACGTAACATGGTCGAGCCATGAACCGTGCATAGGCTGGTCTCCCCAAAATGGCATGATATGCACTCTGAAAATCCACGACCTCAAACGTCAACTTTTCTTTGCGAAAATGCTTCGAATCACCAAACACCACGTCCAAAGCTATCTGGCCGAGTGACTCGGCCTTCTTCCCTGGTATAACTCCATGGAAGCTCATGTTACTAGTGCTCAGTCGGGACATCGGAATGCCCATACCTTTCAATGTGTCAGCATACAATAAGTTCAGCCCACTTCCACCATCCATCAGCACCTTTGTCAGTCGAGTGCCTTCGACAACTGGATCAACCACCAAAGCTTGCCTCCCAGGGGTGGCAATATGAGTAGGGTGATCAGATTGGTCGAATGTGATGGGTGTTTGAGACCACTTCAGATAACTTGCCTTTGCTGGGGCAACCATGTTCACCTCTCGGTTAATCACTTTCAGTCGACTTCTGCTTTCCACATCTGCAAAGATCATCAGAGTGGAGTTGATATGCGGATATCCTCCCTCACTGTCCTCTTTGTCTTCGGCCTTGTCCGACTCCTTCTCCTTGTCCTTAGACTGTTTTCCCTGAAACTGCTGGATCAGGAGTCGACATTGGCGAGTGGTGTGCTTTGGGTAAATGATATTCCCCTCTTCGTCTTTCTTCGTGTGAATGTGACATGGCATATCCAACACGTCGTTCCCTTCTTTATCCTTTACCTTCTTGGGGTTCCAGGATCCTTTTGGTTTCCCCTTAAACTTTCCTTGAGTCACGGCCAGAGCCTCTCCAGGAGCTGCCGGTTCAGCCTTCCGCTTCTGTTTCCGACTGGTGTTTCCCTTTTCCGACTGACTCGGCTTGTGCTTGCCGCTTCGGAGTCGGTCTTCTTCTTCGCCATTGGCGTACTTGGTAGCAATCTCCATCATCCGACTCAAGGTCATGTCACCGGTTCGACCAAATTTCAAACTCAGTTCTCTGTTCTTGACGCCGTCTTTGAAGGCGCATACTGCCTGATGATCAGAGACATTTTCCATAGTGTGGTGCAAAGTGATTCACCTCTGAATATACTCTCTGAGAGTCTCATTAGCTTTCTGCATGCAGACTTGCAACTCTGTCAATCCAGCTGGTCGCTTGCAAGTCCCTTCAAACGTTCTGACGAACACTCGGGACAGATCTTCCCAAGTGTAAATGCTGCTAGGAGGTAATTGAGTCAACCATGCCCTGGCAGAACCTTCCAACATGAGGGGTAAATGCTTCATGGCCACCTCGTCGTTCCCACCACCAATCTGAACTGCCACTCGGTAGTCTTCAAGCCAAGTTTCAGGCTTAGACTCACCAGTGAACTTGCTGACTCCTGTTGCCAACCTGGAATTGGGGGGAATAACTGCGGCTCTGATAGCTCTGCTGAAACATTCAGGACCTGAAACATGCACTCGACTGCTTGTGGGTACATCTCTGTCAAGTGCGCCTCGATGGGCTCTGTTCCGGTCGACCAACCCTTGCACGATAATGGATCGCGCGTCGAAGCCTGGCTCTCTGGGGTCAACTGGAACCCTACGCCCTGTACTGTACTGACGCCTATCATCTGGCTGCCGAGGAGCGTAAGACCCACCCCTCGGAGGGGAATAGGGCACTCGACGCCTATCATCTCGGTCGAGTCTATCGCCATATTGATCTCGCCGATTCTCACGCCCTTCGCGCCGTGGAGGTGATCTGGGGCTGTGAGCCGACTGAACCGTATTCACAGTGACGGATCGACTGTGAATTCTGTTGCGCGACTGAGACACGGCTGAATTCTGATCTCCCGCTGCCCGGAGCAGATCCCTGATCTGCAGCAAACCTCTGCCAGCTTCCGACTGCGAAGGCTGGATGGACTCTGCTATACGGGTCGCAGCTGCTAAATTCTGAATTGGGGTTCGATATACCTGAGTCGGCGGGAAGAGTTGACGTCGACTGGTGTCGGGAACTCGTTGCCGCACGCGCTCGTCGAGTGCTCGCTGAAGGTTCTCCAGTCGAGTGCGCTCGGCCAAATTGGCCAGACGCGCCTCCTCCAAGGCACGAGCCTCGGGGGTTTCTCCTGCGATGGGAATACGCAGGGGATCCTCGTTCCTGCGGCGAAGTTCCTCTCTTTGCAGAGAGTCGAGTGGCTCGGGCTGGTACTCTTCGTAGCCCCATGCAGGGTCGCCGTCGTCACCTGCTCCACCACCACGGGCGAAGCCAGGAGGGCTGTGGGGCCCGTCGACCATCAAGATTTCCGCCGCTGGATCACTGCTTCCGCACTCGGATGCAATCTCTACGGAGCCAGTCGACTGATCGAACAAGCCGTAGAGAGATTCGTTGGGCTCGATTGCCGCAACTTGGGTAGTGGCCGATTGGCGAGCCACCACGTGACTCACCCATCGCTGAAGCCTCGACCGACCTGAGCGCTTGCGCTGGCGGGAGACCGGGAGGGTGGACGATGGAGGAGCCGGCCGATACTGGGTCGACGGTTGCCGCAGCAGAACGCCGCGGACACATGCGCGAAAATGCGTCGCACCGCGGACTGGGAGCGCATCTACGTCGAGTGGAGCCTCCTGGAGCCATGCGGAGTCGTCGGCGATGAAGGTGAGAGTGCCGAGACGGATCTCTTGACCCTCGACCAAAACTCCAGCAGACACCATGATGAAAGTACTCGGAAGAATCGCAACTTCTCCACAAAATCGCTAAAACACCTGCCCCACGATGGGCGCCAACTGTCGTGGTTCTAAGCCTGACAGTAGAGTGGGGGGTAGGTATGGAGAGGCAAGGTCCTAGCTATGGAGAGGTTGTAAGCACAAAGGATGTACGAGTTCAGGCCCTTCTCGGAAGAAGTAACAGCCCTACATCTCGGAGCCCGGAGGCAGTCGAGTGGATTATGAGTGTATGAACTACAAGGTGCCGAATGCTTCTGCCTGTGGAGGGGGGTGGCTTATATAGAGTGCGCCAGGACCCCAGCCAGCCCACGTAGGAGAGGGTTTAAGGTGAGTTAAGTCTGGGGCGTTACTGGTAACGCCCCACATAAAGGCCTTTACTATCATAAAGTCTACTTGATTACAGGCCGTTGTAGTGCAGAGTGCCTCTTGACCTCCTGGTGGTCGAGTGAGTCTTCGTGGTCGAGTCCTTCAGGCCAGTCGAGTGAATCCTCGTTGGTCGACTGGAAGGCGACCTCTTCTCAGGATGTCCTAGGGTAAGTTACTTGGATCAGGTCCATGACCCTACCCTAGGTACATAACCCCATCACCGGCCCCCTTTTCCTTCTCCCTCTCCTCCTATTTTCTTCTCCAACAAGGAAAGGAGGAGTCCTACTCCCGGTGGGAGTAGGACTCCCCCCTTGGTGCGCCTCCTCCATAGGCCGGCCGCCTCCCCCCTTGCTCCTATATATATGGGGGCAGGGGGCACCCCAAAGACACAACAACAATTGATCCTTGAGATCTATTAGCCGTGTGGGGTGCCCCCCTCCATCATAGTCCTCCTCGATAATATTGTAGCGGTGCTTACGTGAAGCCCTGCGACGGTAGAACATCAAGATCGTCACCACGCTGTCGTGCTGACAGAACTCTCCCTCGACACTCGGCTGGATCAGAGTTCAAGGGACGTCATCGAGCTGAACGTGTGCTAGAACTCGGAGGTGTCGTAGTTTCGGTGCTTGATTGGTCGGGCCGTGAAGACGTACGACTACATCAACCGCGTTATTCTAACGCTTCCGCTTTCGGTCTACAATGGTATGTAGATTACACTCTCCCCTCTCGTTGCTATGCATCACCATGATCTTGCGTGTGCGTAGGAAATTTTTGAAATTACTACGTTCCCTAACAAATAATGCACTACAAGTAGGATATAATTTCATTGCATGACTATTGACTTTCGTACTTGCATAGGGAATCACAAACCTTAACACCAATATTCTTACTAAAGCATAATTACTCATCAACATAACTCACATATCACGTCATCATATCTCAAAACTATTACTAAGACTCAAGTTTATTTTGTCCAATGATCTTCATGAAAGTTTTATTATATCCTTCTTGGATATCGATCACTTTGGGACTAATTTTCATGTGTTGCTTTTCATAAGCTCAAACAAATATAAGTGAAGATGATGAGCATAATTTTCCTTCTTTCTCCCAAAATAATTTAAGTGAAGCAAGAGAGAATTTATTCAAAAAACTAAGCACACCGTGCTCAAAAAAATATAAGTGAAGCACTAGAGCAAGTCCTAGCTCATAAAAGATTTAAGTGAAGCATAGAGAGCAATTCTAACAAGTCATGAAATAATTTTGGATCTCTCAAGTAAGTGTGTCCAACAAGGATTGATGACTTAAAACAAAAAATAAAACAAGAAAAGACTCATACCATACAAGACGCTCCAAGCAAAACACATATCATGTGACGAATAAAAATATAGTTTTGTGTAAAATACCGATAGTTGTTGGAAGAAAGTGGGGATGCCACCCGGGGGCATCCCCAAGCTTAGTTGGTTGCTCATTTTTGGATAATATCTTGGGATGTTGGGGCATCCCCAAGCTTAATATCTTCTATCCTTCTTTCACCCATCGTATGATAACCCAAAACTTGAAAACTTCAATCACATAAAACTCAACAAAACCTTCGTGAGATCCATTAGTGTAAGAAAAATTAATCACTACTATAAGTGTTGTATCAAACCAATTCTTATTTTGTTTTTGTATTATATCTACTGTATTCCAACTTTTCTATGGCAAAAACTCATCAAAGAGAACCATAGAACCATCAAAATAAGCACACAATACAAAGAAAACAGAATCTGTCAAAACAGAATAGTCTGTAGCAATCTGACTTTTGCGAATACTTCTGGAACTCCAAAAATTCTACCAAATTAGGAAGACCAGGATAATTTGTATGTTAATGTTCTGTAAAGAGAATCAGGGCAAAAGCACTTTTCTGTGACTTAGGAAAATTATTTTCGTGAGTGCAAAGTTTCTGTCTTTTTCAGCAAGATCAAACAACTATCACCCAAGAAGATCTTAAAGGCTTTACTTGGCACAAACACTAATTAAAACATAAAAAACACAATCACAACAGTAGCATAATTGTGTAAACACTCAAGAATAGAAAGCAAAAAGCAAAAAAAATAAAATTTATTCAATGGGTTGCCTCCCAACAAGCGTTATAGTTTTACGCCCTTAGCTAGGCATAAAGCAAGGATCTAAGTTTTGTCATCCTTCTTCTTCTTGATTTTCTTAGAGGAGTTTTCATCATTGGGTATTGTAAACACAACATAAAAGGTATTATCCATGAAACTTTAGCATTCCTTAGTTGGTTTTCATCATAACCCCTTTGATTTCCCGCAACAATCCAATTGTAGTGTTGATTAACATTATTAAAAACTTGTTGGATTATATCTAGAACGGGGACCTCCTTTTTAAGATTCTCATCAAAGACCTTATTATCCCCAAGCAAATGCCTTAACACATAGTCACTATTATAAGGAATTTCATCTATAACGGGCTTTTCACGATTCATACCATAAAAATCAAAGATTTCCCTAGCCTCACGTATTATGTAGTCAAACATTCATAAGAATGAGAGTGGCCAACTTTTTGGCTCTAGGATTCTTTATTTCGGAAAGCTCAAAAAACAATATTTGCAAAGTAGGATGAGTACGGATAAATTTACTTTCAAGCTTCAGAACTAGTGCTGAAATAGCATCCACATAAGATCTAGTAAATTTAAGTATAGGAGCATCATCAAGACTTAAATTTCCAACACAGTTGAAAAATTCTTGGATACGTTCTTTTCCCATAATGTTCCCTTGCCCCAAGATAAAAGTTTTAGCATCCAGATTGCCCGTACGTCCAATTTTGGGAGCTAGGCCATCATCTGTAGGTGCCATACCAAAATCACTCATGATTGCAAGCAAAGGATAGATCTGACAAGAAAACGGCAAACGTAAAAAGAGATACGAATAAAACGGCAATTTTTTGTGAAGTGGGGGAGAGGAAAACGAGAGGCAAATGGCAAAAAAATGTAAATTGCGAGGAGATAAGATTTGTCATTAGGAACGTGTTATATGTTGAAGATCCTCCCTGGCAACGGTGCCAGAAATTCCTTTTGATGTCGCTTGAAGCTACGTCGGTATTTCCCCAAGGAGGAAGGGATGATGCAGTACAGCAGCGGTAGGTATTTCCCTCAAATATGAAACCAAGGTTATCGAACCAGTAGGAGAACCAAGCAACACAACGTAAACATCCCCTGCACACAAATAACTACACCTTGCAACCCGCCGTGTTAAAGGGGTTGTCAATCCCTTTCGGGTAACGGCGCCAGAAATGGTGCATGGACGGGAGAAAATTGCAAGTAGATTGATTTAGTAGATCTGAATAAAAGGTGCAAATAAAATAGACCACAAAGCAAATATATGAGAAAGAAGACCCGGGGGCCGTAGGTTTCACTAGTGGCTTCTCTTGAGAAAAATAGCAAACGGTGGGTAAACAAATTACTGTTGGGAAATTGATAGAACTTCAAATAATTATGACGATATGCAAGCAATGATCATTACATAGGCATCACATCCAAGATTAGTCGACCGACTCCTGCCTGCATCTACTACTATTACTCCACACATCGACCACTATCCATCATGCATCTAGTGTATTAAGTTCATGGAAAAATGGAGTAATGCAATAAGAATGATGACATGATGTAGAACAGATATATCCATGTAGAGAGAGACCCCATCATTTTATCCTTAATAGCAATGATACATACGTGTCGTTTCCCTTTCTGTCACTGGGATCAAGCACCGTAAGATCGAACCCACTACCGGGCACCTCTTCCCGTTGGAAGACAAATAGATCAAGTTGGCCAAACAAAACCCAAATATCGGAGAATAAATACGAGTCTATAAGAGATCATGCATATAAGAGATCAAAGAAACACAAATAACTTTCATGGATATAAAAAGATATCACTACTAGGAAAAGGCCTACTAATGGCGCACCTGTTTTGGCTACTAATGGCGCACTACAGGTGCGCCATTAGTACCAGGCCACTAGTATATTTTAGTAATGGCGCACCACAGGTGCGCCATTAGTATCCCACAGGTGCGCCGTTAGTATCTGGTATACTAATGGCGCACCACATGGAAGTGCGCCATTAGTAACATTTTTTTAAAAAAAATCGTTTTTTCTTAATCTCATGTCACTATTTCACATATGAGATATCCAACATATATATATATATACAACAAGCATCCATATAACAATCATATCCAACACACAAGTTTCATCATATATACATACATAGCCAACACATAGTTCCATCGTTACATATTACAAAAGTTTCACATTGTTCATCCAACACCGTTATCCATCAATTCACAAAAATTTCACATTGATACAAAATAAAAACACAAATGGAAAAGAAGCACTCCATCCATGCAAGCTTCCGTGAATTAAATCAAATCTGCAAAATGATAAACAAGAAGTTAGAAGAAGAAGAAGAAGAAGAAGAAGAGAAGAAGAGAAGAAGAAGAAGAAGACTAGAAGAATACTAGAAGAAGAAGAACACTAGAAGAATACTAGAAGAAGAACAAGAAGAAGAATAAGAAGAAGACTATAAGCTTATTATGTAAACTTGATCATTTTGTGCTAACATAAGTAATTTTGGAGCTAACCTATAGGAAACTAAGCATATAAGGTCTCTAAGTTAGCATATTAGA
>NC_057801.1:590487086-590489983 GCF_018294505.1 Triticum aestivum | reverse complement strand
ATAGGAAACTAAGCATATAAGCTCTAAGTTAGCATATTAGAGCCAACTTAGGTAAAATGAAGCTAACCTATGTCATTTTGGAAAAGAAGAAGAATAAGAAAAAGACTATAAGCTTATTGTGTAAACTTGATCATTTTGTGCTAACATAAGTTATTTTGGAGCTAACCTATAGGAAACTAAGCATATAAGCTATAAGTTAGCATATTAGAGCCAACTTAGGTAAAATGAAGCTAACATATGTCATTTCGAAAAAGAAGAAGAATAAGAAGAAGACTATAAGCTTATTATGTAAGCTTGATCATTTTGTGCTAACATAAGTAATTTTGGAGCTAACCTATAGGAAACTAAGCATATTAGAGATAACATAGGTAACTAAGTATATATATATATATATATATATATATATATCATTTTGGAGATTTGACATACCTGACATAGTTCAGTTCTCATTGTTCTTCTCCTTCTCCTTCCTCGGCCTGATGCGCCAAGAGCGGCGAGGCGGTGGAGGCAGCTGTGGGATGTAGTCTTCTACCACAATTGGCGTGGTCATGTCGCCCAGCTGTGGGATCGCCGGCGCCACCACCGGTGTGTGGTCATTGTCAGGCACCACCACCATCGCGAGGCCACCTTCAGGCAGGACGGGCACGACCATCGCTAGGTCATCCTCAGCCACCACCATCTCTTGCCCATGGTCAGCCACCACCATCTCTTGCCGATGGTCAGCCACCACCATCTCTTGCCCTTGGTCAGCCACCACCAGCGCTAGGTCATCCTCAGCCTGATGCCCATCGTCATCCTGCAGCTCCTCATCCCCACTCTGCTCCTCTTCTCCCCCACTCTAGTCCGGATCATCCTTCTTGTTGTCTTTGCTGCTGCCAGAATCACTGCTGCTTTCGCTAAAGCCAGAATCGTTGTTGCTTTTGCTACAGCCATAATCGCTGCTGCTTTGGCTGTAGCCAGTGTTGTTGCTGCTGCTCCCATTGCCTGTACAAATGCAACAATGACCGTTAACAATCGATGTGAGACAAAGCCAAATGTAGAGGAATAAGAAGAGGTAGAACGCACAGGCATCTTCATCGTCAGCGTAGCGCATGCGGCACATAGTCACGTTGAAAACCTTCATGACGAGCATTGTGGCGTCATCGTCGTACCTGAAGAGAAGAAAGTACCCGGTCCGTTGGTCGTAGGCACTGTAGAACTTCTCCCAGCCACGGCACAGGTACATGTGACCCTCCTAGATCACCAACTCCACGTCCCACAACCTGTGAACCCCGCTGCCGACCTGTCAGAGCTTCACATTATCTGGCGGATCTTCACCCAGCATGTTCATAAAAGTGTCAGGCAGCCTCTGCAATTTGGGACAAGGAGTGATGTAGCAAACAACAGAGTTATCATAATGAGATGGGTGAAGGGGAGATCTCTCGTTTTATATACCTGCCTCGTGGCTGATACTGAAGTCCCAAGTATGATACTGTAGAACTCGAAAGCATCCAACTCGTACTCCGGTGAGGCAGAGCAGCGGTGGCTGCTTCCCCCCATCTCTGATAAGGAGCAGAAGAGACCAATTAGTACCCTTATAACATTATCATACAACATTATAGCAGCATAAATTTTGAGCAGAAGATAATCAACTACACCAATGCACTTCCGAAGTTCCCGCTTCCCACCCATGATGTTGTTAAGCGAGGACTAGTGCCAAATGCATTTTCGGTACGAAAATACATCACGGGCCACTATGTTATTTAATATCATTCTTCTCGAAGACTAATGATTGTTACATCCTACTAAAATGATGTTCTGTCCTCAGAGATGTCTCGTTGCTTATGAGGAAGCAGCAAATAAACACTTGAAAAAAGCTCTCGTCCTCAAAGATGCAATATCTGATTTACCCAAGGTTGGCCCTGACAATTTCCTCCCCATGTTCAATTAATTATGGAGTGCTGCTTGAGCCTTTTTTTTATGTCTGTATGAATTATATTGCTTTATACAGGTTCAGAACCATCAGCCTAATGATGTCATGGAGTATGGCAGTGACCCCAAAATAGAGTTCCAACGCTATATCCGGCTCAGCAGTAAAGGTGTGACCTATTGAATGTGCAAGCTTAATGTCAGCAACTAGTTTCTTTATAATGATTTTTTCTCTGTTATGCCTTCTGTCTTTGCATATGCAGAGTTATATTTTTTTTTCAATCATGTGGGTGGGTTTAATGATGTCAAAACCTTGTCGTAGTTTCCACCGTTTTAATGTTTTGTATGATTTCTTGGTTATATTACCGTTCTGAGTTATGTTGTTCTGTTATTTTATTTGAAGACATGAAGGGTTACTTATTTGAAGATGCTACTCCTAAGAAAGGTCAACTTTTCGATCATCAGCCTCTACAATTAAACAATGATGCATTCTTCCTTTTCCTTTCCATCTTCTTCTTCTCCACCTCTCTTCTTTTCTTGTTCTCCTTTTTCTTTCTTCTCCTTCCTCCTCATCCTCTTCTCCTTCTTCCTTTATTGTTCTGTTTTTCAACTTTCTTCTTATTCTTCTTCCTTTTTTTCCTTTTTCCTCTTCTTCTAATTCTTCTTCTTTTTCTCAACTTTCTTCTTCTTCTAATTATCTAAACCTAAATCTAGCACTAACCTAAACCAACCACTAACCTAAACCTATCAATAACCTAATTAAACCTAAATAGCAAAGAAAAACAGTAGAAAAAACAAAAAAATTCTCACCTTGGCTCCGGGGGCAGGGGTGGTGGTGGACGGCCGCGGTTAGGGCAGCAGCAGCGGGCCTGGCTCCGGGGGGGCGCGAGATGGACGCAGGGGGCTTGCGGTGAGCCTGGCACTAGGGGCGGTGCGGGCGCAGGGGCGGCGGGGAGCCTGGCTCTGGGGGCGGCGCGGGCTCAGGGGCC
>NC_057801.1:590463592-590486351 GCF_018294505.1 Triticum aestivum | reverse complement strand
GGGCGCCGGGGCGGTGGCGGGTGGTGGGGGTGACGGGGCGAGGGGCGGTGGGCCCAGGGGCGGTGGCGGGTGATTGGGACGGTGGGGTGACGGGGCGAGGGGAGGTGGGGCAAGGGGGCGGCGAGGGGAGGGGGGCGACGAGGCGAGGGGGGGTTCGGCATTACTAACAAATTTTTTTAATTTTTTTCAAAACTACTAATGGCGCACGGTGGGTGTGGTGCGTCATTACTATGTCAACTAGTAATGGCGCACTATACCACGGTGCGCCATTAGTAACAAATTTTTTTTTCAAAACTACTGATGGTGCACCAAACACCTGGTACGCCATTAGTAATATATTACTAATGGCGCACCAAGACATGGTGCACCATTAGTATATAGTAATGGCGCACCACATGTCTAGTGCGCCATTAGTGGCCATATCATCTATAGCCCTTTTCCTAGTAGTGTATAACTGATCATAAACACGAAGTCCATCAGATCCCAACAAACACACCGCAAAAAGAGTTACATCATATGGATCTCCAAGAGACCATTATATTGAGAATTCAGCGAGAGAGAGAAAGCCATCGAGCTACTAACTACGGACCCGAAGGTCTACAAAGAACTACTCATGCATCATAGGAGAGGCACCAATGGAGGTGGTGAACCCCATTCGAGATGGTGTCTAGATTGGATCTGGTGGTTCTGGACTCTGCGGCGGCTGGATGAATATTTCGTCGATGCCTTTAGGGTTTCTGGAATATTGGGGTATTTATACAGCAAAGAGGTGGTCCAGGGGCACCCGAGGTGGGCATAACCCACCAGGGCGCGCCTGGGCCTCCTGGCACGCCCTGGTGGGTTGTCCCCTCTTCGGGACTCCCCCCAGGTGCAAACAAGGCCCAATATCTTCCTTCTGGTCCATAGAAAATCTCCGTGAAGTTTCGTGGCATTTGGACTCCGCTTGATATTGATTTTCTGTGATGTAAAAAACATGGAAAAATCAGCAACTGGCACTTGGCACTATGTCGACAGGTTAGTACCAAAAAATGATATAAAATGACTATAAAACATCCAAGATTGATAATATAACAGCATGGAACAATAAAAAATTATAAATACGTTGGAGACGTATCGGTAGTTCATTGTAGACCTGCGGGTCTGTAGTTAGTAGCTAGATGGTCTCTTGGAGATCTATCTGATGTAACTCTTTTTACGGTGTGTTTGTTGGGATCCGATGAACTTTGAGTTTATGATCAGATCTATGTTTTTATCCATGAAAGTTGAGTCTTTTGATCTCTTATATGCATGATTACTTATAGCCTCGGATTTCTTCTCCGATATTTGGGTTTTGTTTGGCCAACTTGATCTATTTATCTTGCAATGGGAAGAGGTGCTTTGTGATGGGTTCGATCCTACAGTGCTTGATCCCAGTGACAGAAGGGGAACCGACACGATGTATCATTGCTATTAAGGATAACAAGATGGGGTCTATTTCTACATAAATAGATCTTGTCTACATCATGTCATCGTTCTTATTGCATTACTCCGTTTCACCATGAACTTAATATACTAGATGCATGTTAGATAGCGGACGATGTGTGGAGTAATAGTGGTAGATGCAGGCAGGAGTCGGTCTACTAATCTTGGACGTGATGCCTATACAATGATCATTGCCTAGATATCGTCATTATTATTTGAAGTTCTATCAATTGCCCAACAGTAATTTGTTTCCCCGTCGTACACTATTTTTCTTGAGAGAAGCCACTAGAGAAATCTACGGCCCCCAAGTCTCTTCTTTATTATATTTACCTTCACGATCTATTTTTATTTACTTTTATTTTCAAATCTATTAATCCAAAAATTCCTTGCTCAATTTTTATTTTTTTATTTTATCTCACGTTCCCGCGAGATCTATTTATCCAATCTACTTCAATTTTACCTATCTTTTTACCCATGAGGGATTGACATCCTGTCTCTTACGTCGGGTTGCAAGTATTTGTTCTTTGTGTGCAGGAGATGTTTACGTGGTGTTGCGTGGTTCTCCTACTGTTCCGATAACCTTGGTCTCATCACTGAGGGAAATACCTACCGTTGTTGTGCTGCATCGATATCATTCCTTCCTCTTTGGGGAAATATCGACGTAGTTCAAGCAAACATCAACAAGCAGGACCGGCTTCTCTGGTGGTGCATCATGCCCATGATTTGTGTCTATGCCGTGGAGTACCACTTGCCATAGCGTGTTGCCACGCAATTTGGTAAGGTGCAATGCACACCACCAACCGGCATCGTCTGCGATACTGGTGGCTACGACCTACACCGGTGAGTACCACCAGGCGTCCTCATCAATGTCAAGTTCTTGTTTTGATGTTTTACATTCATTCTTAGGGTGTTCTACATCCTTTCTTATGCATTGCAGGATGAGCAGGAAGAACAATCAGTCAATCATAGATTGGGAAGACCAAGATGAGAGATACGTGAAGGACTGGAACGAGTGGAAAGGACGCAAATATACGGAGAGGAAAGTGATTGACTGGGACAAGTACGAGGATCACAGTAGTGGTACGACAATGGCATCAAGCATCGTCTGCGTTTGAGGCCCCAGTGGACAACAGCATATGCCGAAGACCTGTTTGATGACGCCTCTGAGAATGAATCCTACAACGAGAGCATCAGAGAGCTTCAAGGCGGGTTTAGGGAGTACGGACCCCTCATGAACAGAGTGGTAAGTTGTTTTTATCTATTTTCAACCAACGGTTGGATGAAATCAGCTTTAGTTCTACTGACTCATTTTATTACTTTACAGTCTTCGGAGCTGAACAAAAGCATTTTTTAAGCCTCTGATGCGCTTAGTACTATCCTCGGGACTCGAGCTAGTGAGAACAAGTTGAGGGGAATGATGAAGGTAACATGGAGTTCATTTTCTTAAGTTCATTTGCAGAAGTTCGTCATTGCAGAAGTTCTCATTGTTTCATTCTCATTGCAGAAGTTCATCACTAAATATCGCAAGCTTGTGGGCCTGCTTGGGTGCGCTACCACCACCGAGGATGTTTTTTCTCCTACAGCACCGATGCGTAACCTCGCTTCATTGAGCCATGCCGCCTTGTCGTCTAGGGTGGTTCAAGAGGAAGAGGACAAGGACGACGATGAAGAAGGTGAAGATGAAGAAGAGGGCAAGGAGGGAGCAGAAGAAGAACATGGGGAAGAAGAGGAAGAGGACGATGAGGAGGAAGAGGACCATGAGGAGGAGGAGTACAATGGTGACGATGGACCTCCAGCAACTTAGAAAACCCAGCATGAGAAGAGGAATGTGCCGAAGAAGGATTGGAAAAGTCCATCCCCGTTTCAGAAATCGCGTCCTACTCTATGCAAGAAGAAGGAGGCCGAGAAGCGATCAAAGACCAATGAGGACCGTACCTTGAAGAGGGGAAGGAGGGAGTGAAGTTGCTGCCATGCTGTTGAACTAGTTAAACATTTTATGTTTGCTTCGTGAACCATTTGCTCGTGAAACTATTTAGTATTTGTTGGTCTTGCTATGTGAAACTTCGTGAAACATTTGTGGATGTGTGCTTGCTATGTAAAACATCTTTCTTAGTTGAACCATTTTCATATATGTGATACATATGCTTACTGTTTATAAGTATTGAAATTGTTATGTGCAAAAAATTGAAGACAATACAAGTTAAGTGCAAAAAATGTACTAGGATCAGGACCTACCACCAGGCTTCATGGCGGTAGGTTTGCACACCCTACCTCCATAGCCTACGGTGGTAAAGGGCCTCCCCCCACGCGCCTACCTCCTGTGACCAAAATTGCCACCCAAACTGCGGTAGGGTTGCACACCCTACCGCCAGGCCTCATGGTGGTAGGTTTGCACACCCTACCGCCATAGCCTTCGGAGGTAAGGGGCCTCCCCCCACATGCCTGCGTCCTGTGACCAAAAATGCAACCCAAACAGTGGTAGGGTTGCACACCCTACCGCCACGCATCATGGCGGTAGGGTAGCAAACCCTAGCGCCATTCCCTCTGGCGGTAGGACAAAGTAAATATATGTGCCTCCGGCCGCCCGCCACACCCCCTTATCCCCTACTCAGCCGTCGGAAGTACAGCTTCTTCTTCCTCTCGCCCCCTCTCTCATGTCCTTCACCTCCCCCTTAGATCTTCTTCATTTCTTCACCGATTTTGCGGATCGAGATGGCTCTGAAAATACAAAAGTAAGCTCCTCCGATCCCTCCAATTAGTTTAAGTCAAATCACTCCCCCTTTTGACCTAGATTTAAATTCTTTTTGTAGCCTAGCAATGATTTAGTTTGAGTCATTTTTTTGATAATATGATGCATGTTGGTGGAATTTATTTAGATGTGATGATGATGCATGTTGATATGATGAACCCTAATTCATATTTATGTTTAAAAAATCATCACTACAAAAAAATACACTTCCGTGATGATGCGTGTTTGTCATAGTAGGTCGCGTTTTTTGTCATGCATGTACATCCATGACAAATTTATGACAGAATCAAGATAGTCATACGTGTGCTGTCGTAGAAGTGTTCCATGACATTACCAAAATTATCATCACAGAAGTGTCCACTTCCATGACGATAAATCGCGCGTCATAGAAGTGCTTTTGTCAAGGGTGACCGACACGTGGCATCCACCGTAACGGAATGCCGTTAAGCTATCCGGTCGGGTTTTGGATCCGATAACCCGTTAACAGCCCCGACCAATGGGAAATTTCCACGTGTAAAATTCTTATTGGCCGGACGATACACATGTCAGCTCGTCAGTGGGTTAGATAGGCGCCTATGATATGTCGACACGTGCCACGGCCCACCACTAGCCCATTTAGCTTACAAAGCCGGCCCGTTTGACTTGGTCAAAAGTTAACGGGCTGGCCCATGAAAAGCCTGCTAACACGGTCTCTTCGCAAATAGCCCAGTTTACGGCCCGTTAGGCACTAAAGGAAATCAGGCCAACAACGTCATGTGGCCTGTCGAATATAACACCAGCCCATTTCACTTTCGGCCCATGTATGGCCCACGACGTCTTTCGGCCCATATGAGGCCTTCGTATCTTTCGGCCCTTTACAGGCCCACGGTGACTCTAGCCCATAATGAATAGTAATTTTCTTTGTACCCGTTTACGGCCCATGATTTACATGGGCCGTTTCAAGCCCATCTTAGCTTTCGGCCTATTGACGGCCCATACGTTCTTGGATTCCTTTTTGGCCCTCGATTACTTCCGGCCCGTTACTGGCATGTTCCCCTAATGGGCCAAATTCGTCCCATGGCAAGAGTCGGCCCGTTACTGGCATGTTCCCCAAATGGGCCAAATTCGGCCCATGGCAAGAGTCAGCCCTTTACTGGCCTGTTACCCTAATGGGCCAAATTCGGCCCTTGGCAAGAGTCGGCCCGTTTCTGGCCAGCCCGTCCTATATTCTGGCCCATTAATGACACGTTATGCCTATGACAGAATTAAGCTTTTGTAGTCCTACGGCCTGTTAACGGCCCGTTACCGTGTTGGGCCGATACCAATTATGCCCGATTACGGCCCATGTAGACCCATTTATCCGACGGCCCTAGGCCCATTTATCGACGGCCCGAGGCCTACCGATTACAGGCCCATTTGTCGACGGACCGTAGGAGACCCATGGATCCAATGGCTCGTATATGGCCCATGGGTAGTTGTGGCCACTAGCAAACCAGGGAAAAAGAAGACTAGGAAATAAATAAGGCCCAAACTAATGCTAGGCTATTAAGGCGATTGCACAGATTACATCCACTCGGCATCAAAGATCGCCACATGTGCAAATATAGGGAACACCCTACACTATACAAAAATGGCTTGCTGTTTTCTTCAGCCGGTGGTTACACATTGAGAATAAATTTTGTATCGCACCAAAACAAATTACAACTATATAACAAAAGGAAGGTTGGCATAAAACTTAACAGTCTAGTAGATAAATGCACCACCAAAAGTTCAGAAGCTCGGTTCATTTGACCTGACTGTTACGTTTTCATGCTGTATTGTCTGATGGAACACCATAACCCTCGCCTTCATTTCCCCTAGGCTCCTGAACAACATAGCAAATGTCTGATAGTCTGGTTCCAAAACCATGCATATCTTGACGACATTGAGCAATGTTTCTCCTTGTTTCACAAAGGGCCTCTGTTAGGGAATGGACTTGTGTCTGGAGCGTAGATACAACATTGCTTTGAGCTTGCATATCTTGATCATGAGGCAGTTTGGACGATATTGCCTTAACAACCAACCCAGTATTACGCAGGAACGTGCTTTTGGCACTGTTAGTGGACAGGTACTGACCCACTGCAGCAAGAGCTGACATTGCGGTTATAGTTGCCTCACCACCTTCATAAGGTGGCGGTTCCACCATTTTTTCCATAGCTCACTGAAAAGTTGAGGTTTTACATTAGTAGTACCAGAACAGAAGATATTAAGGAGGCAGCAAAAACAAACAAAATAGCTTTGGTCTATATACAGGACTTATTCTAGTGAACCCATGTAAAATATTAGTTGTATTTTATTGCAAAGTACATAATAAAACCAGGTTCCAAACATATGACCATGTACCATCGCTAATGTATTGTCTATTTCTTCACATTGTATTGAGGGCTAAGGATAACGAGACGAAGTTTATAATACGGTAAGCATAATATGACATCATTCATATCACAAAACAACTGAGAACAGACAAATAGGCAATTGTAACATTGTGTGGGCAAGTCCAGCACGGAACTAGATTACGGGTCAAGATCAAAGGAACATCACTCCTCCCTTTAAAACCTTGTAAGGTGCAATGATACGCTAAGACAATTGTGTATAAAATTGAAAAGAGTAATAGACATTGGCTGCAAACCATGCAGTTCAAGGCACAAGTCAGAGTAAGTAGTAGTTAAAAGGCATGAGGATTAAGGACTTACAACAGCGGCTTTGACTAGTGTAGTCATGCCCTTCTTCTTGCTGGTGTGACAGTCCTTGAAGATTTCCACAGCATTTGGTTCAGGTACTTTTTGGTCCTTGCGGGCTTTCCTATGCATTTTGAACAACTCAATATAGATCTGATAATATGGTACAGCAAAAAGAGTGAAACAGCAGCTAATTACAAGAGCCTCGCAGTGTGCAATATAGCTACGAGATTCTGTCGTCTGTTGGAATTTCACTTTCGTACGGTTGGCCTTGTTCTTTGAACAGTTCACCTACAAGAAGATAGATTTGTGTGGCACATGCGTCAATAGGACTTCAACATGTGATCTGATCACATATATATAATGTACCTGACACTTCAGATCAGACCAGTGTTTAACAAGGCCCCTCCAGTCTTCATCCGATATATTTTCCACTGGAGATGTTTGGGAAAGTTCACTGTTAGCCTTGCCTTCAAAGTGAGTTTTCCTCAAGTTATACCGATATTGTCGTAGAGCAGACTTGAAAACATGGGTGCAAGCTTGTATGGTTGCATCATCTTGGCTATCCAACTTGAACCTCATCTGTTGAAAATTATGGGAGTCTCATTATCAGCAACCTAGAAAGTATGGGACAGAGCAAGACGATATTACTAGTTTCCATACATAACCATACTTATAGATAAATGGTCGAGGAAGGTGTTGAACTGGGTTTCGTCTTTGTCATTCCTGTACTGAATCCATGTTGGGAGGATATGTACATGACACCTAACGGCAACCGCTGCCTCTGATACTAACTTGGCTGACTCTGTAGCATCACGTGGCCTTTTTAAACCTACCACAAAATGGATCTCCATTCTTCCTCCTCTAGATTTAGTTAACCTATCGAGCATTATCCCTGATGTTTGTTTCCTCTTGCGCCTAGGTGCTAGTCCAACAACAAACATAGGAAGTGTTAGTGTACATCAAACTGTGAGACTACATATAAAGAAGCATGCAACTGTAACTTGACTCCAGCAACTACCTTCTTGCTGTTGAAGCTCACAAGGTTCATTTGATATTGCCAACTCGTCTTGTGTCAAGAGTGCTTGGGAAGTAGTGTCAGGTGGCAAGGGAGCTTGGGAACGTGCTACTAGCTCAGTTGACGCACGAGTATGTCGTGCAGCTGGTAGTACTGTGGTAGGTGTTGCAAGAACTAGGGTTGTCTCTGCTTGTTTGGTGGCAGCTATTTGTTTCTGTTTGGATTTTTTGCAGTTCGTGTAGCATGGGATGTCGTGTTTGTAGAATTTTCCGCTGGACTTTCACCTTCTATTGCACCATCAGTACCAGCAGAATCTGCAGGATTCATCCGCTTCTCATTCCCTGCCATTCTCTGTTTCTTCCTCTTTCTCTGTGCCATGTTAAGTCAAGCCGACAAGAAAAATGAATAAAATTTAGTTCTTCAGAACAAATTGATGCGTGATACAGACGAATAAAACTTTGATGTTAGACAACCACATGATAGGAGGATGTAATATGTATGAAAAACAGGACGGAAGAGATAACCAGAACTATGATGTGTAAACTAAGAAGAAGACATTTCACCAAATTAGAAGCAATGCAATGGAAGGTAGACACCATACGAAAGATGCTACAAATATCGCTCTGCCAAGTTAACAGTGTCTCGGCATAAATGGCGTTTAAACAAATGTGAAGCAGTACAAGAAATAAATCATATGCAAGATGCAAACAACATCACACTACCATGTTAGAGGTCTCTCGTCATTAGTGCCATTGCATATTCACAGCATTGCATATTCACAGCTTATGATGTGTAAACTAAGGAGAAGGCATTTCAACAAATTAGAAGCAATGGAAGCTAGACACCATATGAAAGATGCAAATAATATCACTCTACCAAGTTAAAACTGTCTCGTCATAAGTGCCATTTCAACAAATTAGTAGTACAAGCTAGAAAAGAATGTGAGATGTAACCTATATCACACTCCGAAGTCAAACGTGTCTTATGATAAGTGATTGTTGCAGGTTACACAACAGTAGTAATTTGGTGTAAGAACATGGTGTGATAGATAGATGTTGTATGTTCTAGAAACAAGAACACGTGTCTTATTCAAGTATAATGTGTAAAGTAAGCAGATGGAATTCAACAAAATTAGAAGCAATACAAGCTAGACATCACACATAACATGCAACCACACATAACAGTGCCAAGTTAGAGGGAGCACCAGTGATGCTGCACTAGGGGAGACGTGCTCATCATAAACACAGCTTTGTTCAGTGTCTATGCATGTGTTGTCTTGGAAATCATCTTGGGGTGTGGAGGAGTAGAAACTGTAGAGGCTCTCCGTTTGGAAGGAGCACCTTTATCTGCTGCCTTGCTAACTTCCTTCCGCTTTATTGATTTTGAATTGTCAAGTAAAACCGACAAGAAAAAGCAATAAAATTCTCTCTTCAAAACTCATTCATGCATGATACTGACAATCACTACTTTGATGTAAGGCAAACACATGATACCAAGATGGAATATGTACAAAAAACAGGACGGCATGGCATGTTCACAACTGTTTGTGTAAACTAAGCAGAAACCATTCCAGCAAATAAGAAGCAGTGCAAGCTAGACACCACATGAAAGATGCAACCAATATGACTGCCAAGTTAAAAGCGTCCCATCATAAATGGAATTTCAACAAATTATAAGTAGCGCATGCTATAAATCATATGAAAGATGCAACTAATATCGCACTGCATATACTAAAGGTGTCTCGTCATATTGATTGATGCAGGATACAAAAAAACAATAGTTTTATGTAAGGACATGCTTAATAGACAGATGTACTATGTACTAAATACAGGAAGGCATGTCACATTAACAGGTATAATGTCACATTTACAGGAGTATAAGCTAAGAAGACTAGCACATGCAATTTAACCAGATTGGAAGAATTACAATCTAGACACCATATGCAACATGCAACCACATATCACGCTGCCAAGTTAGAGCAAGCACCTGCAATGCTAGTGTAGGGGAAATGTTGTAATCAACTATAGAGCTACGTTCACTATCTTCATCTAGCATTTCTGTTTCTTGAGAATCATGTCGGGAGGCTGACGCTGCATTCTTTAAATGAGGAGTAGTCCCCTTGCCTGCCTGCCTCGTCATAAGTGATTGATGAGGGATACACAAGAACATTAGTTTGATGTAAGAACATGGTTAATACACAGATGTACTAGTATGTACCAAAAACAGAAAGGCATGTCATATTCAAAGGTATAATGTGTAAGCTAAGCAGATGCAATTTAACCAAATTGGAAGCAATACAAGCTAGACATCCGGCTGGAGTGGTGAACATGATCATCTAGGACCTGAGAGCCTGGTGGGAGGCGGGCTGCTTCGCCACCATCGCGGCTTTTTAGTTGGCTTCTAGGTGATGCATGTCTTTGCTGGGCTTGTCACTGGCTCAGCCAGTGCCCTGACTAGCTATTTGTCTTTTGGTGCTCACGGGATGGTGGTTCATGTAAAAAATATCTTTCCTTATCTTAATAAATACCGACTTCGGCCTTTCGAATACAAGCTAGACACCAACATGCAACCACATATGACACCGTGAAGTTAAAGCAAGCACCTGGGATGGTGGTTCATTGCGAGCGAGGTCATCACCTACAGAGCTATGTTTACCGTCTCCATCAGCTGACAATGCACCCTTTATAGTGTTGTAACGTGTCTTGCCTACCCATATACCAAGCTGGAGCGACTTCTCTCTTTTCTTTGCTGCTTCTCTTTTGGCAGGAGAGTCTGAAATACCCTTGCATAAAAACACAATAGTGAGAGTATGGGTGAAGTGTGTGCAGAACTAGTGCACTATAAAAGTAGCAGATAGCAGGTGGCTTAAAAATAAATGACAGGAGACATATGATAGCTCTACAACATTGCATGGCAAACAAAATTTGATTCTACTCTGTATGATTTTGTAATATATGAGCACAGGAAATGCAGGTACTCCTCCAGCACACCACCACATGTGGTCATATCTAAGATAACAGTCGACTGAAAATAAATAGGTCAGTCGATTTTTTTTAATGAACCGTCCGATCTATAAGGAACGGGCAGATGGCCTTCGTCTACCTCCCACCAGTCATTGTTGATGATCTTTCACGAACCGCCAGCGACCACCGGCCCAGACCCGTGCCTCCGCCGCCCCGCCCTCCCATCGACCTCACACCACCGCTATGCTTGGCAGCGCCTCAAAGCCATCCCTTTAATCCCGGCCGACCTCCAGATCGGGCGCCAGTAGCTCTAGGCCACAGACGCCCCTAAGATAAACACCAAGGCGCTGCTTCCCCGGCATAATAGTCGTACTAGCACCTGTTACACCGGGGAATGCTTCCTTTAATTGGGAATCAACTGGCCAGAAATTGAAATTCAGGGGGGCAACGGACCTCTAGCTAAGGTGAAATAGTATATGAGGAGAAACCTTGTGCATCGCGAGTTACTAGGAACATCTAGTATCAAGAAGAAGCGGTCAATTAGTGTCTTCTATGGGATGAATACCGTGCAAGCAGAGACGTAAGATTTGCACGAATAAGGGAAGAGGAGTACCTTCTTCGGTTGCTGGTGTGGTCACCTCCAAATGTCGCGCCGATCTTCTTGTTTTTACCGGGGAAACCGATGTTCTGGAGGGTGCGGGCTTGGACGAACCCATGGCCAAATTGTGGCTGTATGTCGGCGGAGGGGAAGCAGATCCGAGGCGGCGAAGGATGGCGTAGCAGGAACAGCTCCGGTGCGGTGGAGGGGGGCGAAGTTGGAGCGGCAGCGGTGAGGCGCAGGACAGCGTAGTTGAACTGGCACGGGTACGGATGGCTCGGCCTCGGCTTCAACTACTAGCCATGGAGGGCGTTGCGGTTGAGGTTGCGGTGGACGACGATGTCGGGGTATCGGCTCCGGCGTGATGGAGGAGGGCGGCGGTTGATGGGTGGGATGGGGTGGTGGACGGAGGACGCCGGGGTTTCGCAGCTGGTGGAGAGGTGGTTTTGGCGCCCACGGAGTACGAATGGGGAATCGGACGGGTGGGGGGAACCATGTTTCGGTCAGGGACACGCTTGTTTTTGGCTTTTTTGAACAGAAGATGGGACGTGCTTGTTTGAAATTTGGGGAAAGTATAAACTTTGCCCCCCTCTTAAATTTCGGACCTACTGCGGGTCGGGGGTAGGATGGTAATGCCAGGTGTCCCAAATAGTGGGCGGGAGCGATTTCGGCCGTGCGCATGTGTGCTTAGGCGGCCATTGTGTATGAATGTTTTTCGGAGGCGATTGTGTGGCGTCTAGATGAAGCTACAAACCTACCCTGGTTTAGACCTTTGGATGTCGGGCCGGTAGGTTTCACAGGTCGGAGTTATTATAAAAGTAATTTCCTTGTACTACCAAACATTGGTCTCACGCGGTTTCGGGCGAGTAGAGGCTCTTTTGGCGCTTCGTTCGAAATTTTGAAACACAAGCATTCACGTTTAGAGTACTCTTGAACTATGAGGATTGACCTAAATAGACAACGTTATATTTGACCTTGTATCTTTGAAAACCTCATTAAATTATCCACTTCCTTTTGAATTTTGACACTTGAAAATCCTATAACTACGATTATTTTGGAATGGAGGAGCTAAATTTGAATCTATTTTGTACACGGCTACATATGCTATTATGTACAAAATCAGAGCAAAGATTGTTACCCCCATAGTTTAGGTATGGTTTACAAATGCCATGGTATCAAATTCAAATAATTGAATGGACTTCATGTTGAATTCCATTTTTTAAACCACCTTAGGTTGAATTCAAATGTATACTAGTTCATAGGTAGCTATTTATAAATGTCCATCGTGTAACTTTCGTATGTATAATGTGCTTTACACACACAACATGAACTATACTCACGTTTATATTCGATTGCTGAAGAGATGCATTCTCTGGAGTTCAAAATACTAACTATGTGGATTAATTGTGTCAAATAATAACATAGACATGCTCAAATTCGATAGAATCTAGATGTCTGATGGATCAATGATCGCTCCTTACGTGAATTGCAAATATTGTGATCCCATCCTAATATTTGGATACAACTTATATCTTTAATCAATGTGTAGAGCAGTCTTTTACGTGTAGTTTCACTATCCATCGGTGGTCTCTCACACATGCTCACACACTCTCTCCCGAGGTGTCTTTCTTGCACACATTCTCTAGATATAACCCTCTCTCCCTCTCGTAACCATTTACAACCATTTTCATTAACCTTTATAAAAAGCACTCTTCCTCTCGCAAACATACACACGCACAATCCTCATCGACCCTTTCTATATACATGGACCTGCCTACGTGTCTCATGTACGCACATTATCTTTACGCCTGTCTCTCACGCATATCTCACACCTCTCTTCCTAATCGACGAGTATGATTCTAGCAGAGCATTCTGTAGGATGCCCCTTAAAGTTAGGTTGGATGAATAGTAATATCAGAGATAAAGGGGTTACCTTAGTCCGAGAACCTAGGGTTACAAATCCTAGCCGGCTTTGTCAGTGGACACAGAGTCCTTCACAATTTTGCTATCTTTTTCTTGTACGACTAGTCATCCATGGGTCTTCCTAAATGTGTCATGGGCCGACCAATGTGGCGCAGGATGGAACCGATCAAAGGGCCTCACCTCAACCCACCGGACCTCACGCGGTGACACACCCTCTGCCCCCACGTCTCATTATCTTCTCACACCCACACATACCAACACAAACACCACACACATAGAAAAATTCTCCTGGTGCCTCTATTCCCTCCCCCTTGCATATACACACTCAAGGGAATGGAATCTCTTGTCGTGACGTCATATTCGCCTCTCTCTCTCTCTAGACCACCCTCATTTCTCGTGCTATCTCTCCCACCCCCCACCCCCCACCCCCCCGTCGGCCCCTCTATCCATGGCTCTCTCGAATACGTAATACACACACATACCTCTCTAGGCCCCGCCAAATGCATCAACTACACATTCACACATGTTACATCACGTACCCCATTGATCTAAAAAGCCCTCTCTTCACGTTTATTTCGCATACAACATTCCTTTTGAATAAAGTGTGGCCAAAAAATTATTTTAGAGTTTCTACATATATACAACATTACAAAGTTATATGGAGGAGTACGAACGCTAATTTGCATTGCATTGTGCCCACAATGATATTTATTCCGCACTGTGAATTTGTATATTTTTATACTATATACAAAGTTAGTCATAATAAAGAGAAACAAAGAGCATCTCTCTCCATCGCATACCCCCCCCCCTGTACGCCCCTTTCACGTATGCACACAAAACTATCTCCATGTCCTCTAAAAGTAAGCCCCCACAAAATTCACGCGTGTTTCATCTTTCTCTCGCGATATATGCAATGATGATCATTGTATTTGAAGTGAAAGCGCGATACATACATTGGACTTCATAATCCACTCATTACGGTCACCGTTTACGTTTAGTGGTTATTATATAGTCACGGGCTCACCGTACAACTTTGTATTTGCTCATGACATGACTAGTTGACCAATTGAATGTTCCATGTGGCACCTGATCTAGTGTTGCATCACATTATCTCACTAACATCGTGCCCACCTGTCGACTTGTATCTACTCTACATCTACACTATTATAAAATACATAAAATACACTCTTATAAAAAACAGAGTTGGTGATGATGGTGTGCCTGCCATCCTGCAATATAGGTCGTCCGATTTATATCTGACGGATAGGAAAGAAACTATGGCAGTTTTGCAAAAAGGTACCCACGCACCTCTCCACATTTGCAAATAAGGCCTTCCCTCATTCATCCTTTTCTCTCACAAGATAAACAAGTCATACAAATGCATCTTGATGTTACGTGCAACGCACGGGCATCTTGCTAGTAAGAATGAAAACAAACGACAAAAGAATATTTTGACGGTGGTGCGAAGTCATGACCGCGGGCACAGCAGACAAGGTGGCCTTGTATTGGTATGCTGAGCCATATGTTTTAACACACAGGAGCTGGTGTGGTGATTATACACACACGCACGCATGCACACAAACTCCATCCACGCAACACTCACACAAACACATGCACCCATGCACACATGCAACACTCACACGTACACACACAGCCACGCACACACGCAACACTCACACGCACACACGCACGCATGCATGCACACACCAGTACACCACACGACCAACACACACTCTCACGCTCAAGTGCTCAACCTACACGTGCATGCGCACACATCAGGCCCTGACAGACACATACACAACTAAGTGATTCCCGCGCACGGGTTGGAGCCTTGTCACGCCTGCGTAAATTTGTGTTTATCTGACCTTTTCCCTATGCGAACTGACAGGTGGGACCCACAAGGAACATGGTCAATTTAACTAGTCAACATGGCGCCATGCAGACTATTTGGCCGGTCAACAGAATGCAATCCGATGCTGAACTGTGAGCAAGTGACCGGATAATCACCGCAAAATGCATATAGTGACCGTAATCAGCTTATTCTGAAGTTCGGTGACCGTACTACGCTTTTCTCTCTGTAGGCCCTCCAAAACTACATCTCTACACGTTCTCGCATGTTACATCTAACAACTATGCAATACAGCACTACTACTACACTCTAACACAATAAATCATATGTGTTTTAGTTTTACTAGATATCATATTGTTACTTATAATTATTCAGTTCACATACATTAAAATTGCCTTTGAAATGTATGGCCAGTATCATCTACCGCGCGGGAAAAATCCCGCCCTTTCCTGTTTAATCGAGTTTGTATCGATGGATCGTGCGAAATAGCAAAACTATAGTACTATACAGTACAAGTGATAGTTCACTGGGCCGACGTGTCATCTACTCCTCCGTCGTAAGAGTGGAGCGCTCGCTTTCATAAATCTTCTAGTCCCTTTCACCGACATGTGGGACATCAAGCTACAGGGTCCACGTGCCATATCGGAATACAGTGCAGAGCAGCCGGGGTGAAGCACCCCAGTCATGGCGCCGGCGTAGTAATGAGCAATGAGGCGTCAAATCACAAAGTTGCACCTTTCCCGCAGTTAAGTTGGAGGGATGAAGTAATAATGCTAAAAAAAGAAGTTGGAGGGACGAAGCAACCATCATTTCACTCGTTGCTGAATCCGCTTCTCCCTCATCTTCTTCAACTTAACCACGTGTTGCTTCTGCCGTTGTTCTGCCTCATGTGGGACACGGATCAGCTTGGTCGCTTCTCCCTCATCTTCTTCAACTTAACCACGTGTTGCTTCTGCCATTGTTCTGCCTCATGTGGGACGCGGATCAGCTTGGTAAAGCACTGACATGTGGGACCGCATGTTAGCAAACCGCCAGGACAACATCCTCCGAAAATAAGAAACCTCCCCCGCCATCCGCGCGGCAAAATCACCTCCTTTTTACTAATCTTTGATTCTATAATTTTTTATATCAATATAATTGAGATTTGTATAGATAGCACACAGGAGCAAAACCAAGTGGTACGGTTAAGGGCATCCACAATGTGTAGCCAAATGTGAAAATAGCTTTTGGCATCGTGGGAACCATTGTGGACGGCGTTTCCAAAGCCAAAAAGATGGAACCGAAGCTCCCTGATTGATTGATTGAAGGAATAGAAAAATGCAATGTCTCTTCTCTTTCTCCCATGCTTGGACGCATGTAGGAGTAGTACAGTATAGAGCACAGAGTCTACTCCCCTGTCCCTTCTATCACAAATCACAAAGCAGTGAGGCGTCAAATCACAAAGCACGGACGAAGCAACTATCATTCCACTCTTCGCTGACTCCGCTTCTCCATCGTCTTCTTCGAGAAACCATCTCAGCGCACTAGTACTCCTAGTAGTAGTACTAGTAAAGGACTTCCTGGATGCAAATAAGGCGGTTGTATCGGCTTGCAGGCGGCACTTGCGAACGACTTACCATGGTCTCCCACAATGGTGTTCTCCGTCGAACGCACTTTGCCAAACCACAAAAAAAATCGTCGACGTCACTGCAATGGGCAAGGAATCCAAATATAGTTACTACCTCCATTTTTTTGTACACAAGGCCAGTATATCAAAATTACAATTTGCAAAGGGCCACTAACACTAATCAAGGCAAAATTGATGGGGTTAGCAACCAAGGACATTAATATCCCCTACATGCATGCGGAAGTGAGAAGATTCGTTTGCATGGCGCTGCATTAATCAAGTGATCACTGTTCAAGATATCTTCCGATATTCCGATAAATCGGCTGATTTATCGCTTACCGTTGTCTGACTGATAAGATAAATCGGCTGATAAATCAGCCGATATGACGATAAATCGGCCGATATGCCGATAAACTGGCCGATTTACCCCCTATCATGGGTCGACCGATAAGTTCCCGATAAGCGATATCCCCAACATTGCAAGTGATGAGAAGTGAGATGGTTAGCTCTTTGGTCTTTCGAGAAAAAAATACGCATTAATTGACACGTGAAACGAGGATTTGTATCAAAGGAAAACCCCGCCTTTCTTTTTTAACACTAGTACTCCTAGTACGTACGTACTTATCCTATTTGGGTCTAGGCCTTGCATTGCCAAACTTTGCCACACATTTTTGCCAAGCTTGCCTAAAGTTTTCAAATTGAGAAGGAGGTACACTTGCGCACGGCTGTCGCGGTCGCACCGCACCCTCACACGGTCGCTCCTGCACGTCGCGGTTGCAGCGCACCCTCAAACTTCGCTCCTGCATGCCGCAAACCCAACCAAGGGAACGCACCCTCACTGACACGTGTTGTCGCATGTGAACAAACCAAACTCAGCCATCCTATCGCTGACACATAATTTTCGTTCATAGAGTATGTTTATCCAACCGGAGTATCCGTACGGCCCGTGCGGTCGTCTGTTGGGGAAGAAGAAGAGGTGAGGAAGAAGGAAAGAAGGGTTAGGAGACGTAGGATATTCATCCAACCGCCTGAAATGGTAAACTCAGGCGACTTGCATAACAGATAGTATGTTTTTACATAGCAAAAGATTCATAATAATAAAAACAACAACATAAAGAAAAACTATCACTGCTCGCGGAAAGAGACGGCCTCGTCGTCTTTGGCTGTCGGCGTGAACCAGCCATCGCTGCCGACGTGTGTCTCCGCATCGTGGTTGTCCTCGGCCTCGAGCTACTCGTTCAAGCGGAGCGTGCGGGCGCTCTGCATGGACGAGAGCACAGCCCGGTTCAAGTCAAGAACGTCCGGTTCCGCCTATAGGAGGGCCTCGATGGCAGCGGCATCCGCGCGCTCCGCGTCAAGTCGAGCCTTCGCCGCTCGGTTCAAGTCCAGGACTTCCAGTTCCGCCTGCAGGAGGGCGTCGATGAGAGCGGCGTCCGTGCGCTCCGCGTTGAGTCGAGCCTCCGCCGCCCGGTTCAAGTCCAGGACTTCCGGTTCCGCCTGCAGGAGGGCGTCGATGAGAGAGGCATCCGCGCGCTCCGCGTTGAGTCGAGCCTCTGCCGCCCGGTTCAAGTCCAGGACTTCCGGTTCCACCCCCAGGAGGGCGTCGATGAGAGCAGCATCTGCGCCCTCTATGTCGAGTCGAGCCTCTGCCGCCCGGTTCATATCCAGGATGTTCGGTTCCGCCTGCAGGAGGGCCTCGATGGCAGCGGCATCCGCGCGCTCCGCCTCAAGTTGAGCCTCCGCCGCCCGGTTCACATCCACGACATCCGGTTCCGCCTGCAGGAGAGACTCGATGGCAGCGGCATGCGCGCGCTCCGCGTCGAGTTGAGCCTCTGCCTCCCGGTCCTCCTTTAGTATCGCCATGTTGAACCGCTGGTCCGCCTACACCATGAGGGACTCAGACACCGGCACAAAGTCGACGTCCATCGTCTCATACCCATTGGAGGCCTTCTGCGCCGCGACCTCCGCAGTGAACATGGGATCGGCTTCCTCCTCCTCATAGCTTGGCTCCAGAGAACTCGGGGATTGGCCCGCCAGAAAACGAGCTTGGGAACGGAGGTCTGTGGCGCCGACTGCCGCCGCGATTTCTGTGCGGCGCTCCGGCGTCAGCATCTTGTAGTAAGTGATCTTGCAACGCACCATGGCTTTCCAACGAACTAGGGGCCACTTGATGCGGGCTAGGGGATCGAAAGGTGGGGGAATGAGCTGGAGATTTGGTATGGTTTTAGGGCAGTGGCTGGCGTAGGCCGAGCAGCGAAGGTTCTGGTGTGAATAGTGGTTCCGGTGACGACCGGTCAATCGGTTTTGACTGTACATCGCTCTTGTCGCGTTCACGTTGCAGCCCGGCACGCTGGACCCTCCACGTCGCTCACCGAATGGAACACGCTTCCTCTTGCGTTTTCGCTCGCTTGTGGGACCGCATTTGAGAGCAAACCGACGTCCCTCCCCCTCCCCCGGCCGCGTCATGTATTATACCACTACTCCCTCCATTTTATGTGGAGTAAATAAAAACAGAGGGAGTATACGACGGATGAGGATCCCCTGACGTGGCTGAACCCATTGAGTAACTGACATGCGGGGCCTAGCAAGCACCGCCAGTAAGTGACCGAAAGGGAGGGTAAGGCAGGGATACCTACGTCAGAGGATCCACTTCCACTATACTACTTTGACCAAATGTTAGAGTAATAATATATGACATGCAACTTACACAAATGTTAGAGTAATAATATATGACATGCAACTTACACAAAGCATACAGGGTCTAATGCATTTTTCGAGGCTAACTTTGACCAAATGTTAGAGTAATAATATATGGCATGCAACTTACACAAAGCATATGGTCAATTTCGTATGTGAAAGGAGTTTCCAATGATATAATTTTCACATTATACATCTTATGTACTCCCTCCGTCTAGGTGTGTAAGTCATCTTACGAAAACCAAATAATCCCAAAACACGTAGGCGCGGTGCATTAACTTCTACCTCGTTTCTTGTTTCTTGACATATGAACCAATAAGAGATGAGGGTGTGCATGCTTTTAATGACCTGGGACTATCAAACATGCCATGCAGTGGTTAGTTCATTGCATGCAATACTATTAATTAGCAAATAAACATTAATGTCTCTCGTTTTCCCCTCCTCCTTGGTCACGGTGCACAGCCTAAGATGACTTACTCACCTATGTGAAAGGAGTACTATTAATCTTGTCAATAGTCAAATTGGAAACCATCTCGAGTACAAATCTAGGAGTACGTACGAATCTAACAATATTGATTGGGCGTTGTTGAATGTTGATACCTTTTTTATCATAGTAGAGATACTTTGACTACACATAAAACTTATATGTAAGGTACTACCTCCGTCCTGATTTTTTGGTCCCCATAGTATTTTGTGCCTAACTTTGACCATAAATTTAACTAAGTAAATAATAATGGTGTTACATGAATTAACATTTTTTAGTTAAATCTAAGGTTAAAGTTTTGCACAAAATACTAAAGGGGCTAATAAACCAGGATGGAGGTAGTAGAAAGGATAGGAGGGAGTATATTGTACGTTCAAAAACGAAACGAACATTGAATACCCTTTATATATGATTTGCGGATGCTATGATCATCAGTTCAAAATTTTGAATCCGCCTTAGGTATCACGTGCCCCCACTCGTTCCCTCTCGATTTCATCTCGGGGTCCGGAGATCTATTGAAAGAGGACTAGGGTGGGTACATGCGAATGATACTCGGTGGAATGTTCAAATGAGGCATGCGGGAGGATGGACTCGACTGGAGGGCGACATGATCGATGGAGAAGAGGGTTGGAGAGGAATGAGAAATAAGCAAACGCCACATGATTACACTTAAACGGCTCAAATAAACAATAAGTTGTCTCACTTGGCCTACATAGTGAAAGGCCTAATGCGCAATGCGGAGCACTGACGCTCGAATATGGCCGGGAAAACAGGGAAACCGACATGTGGGGCACACCTGTCGGGATGACGTACCGCAGACTAGTACAATGGAGGAGCTGGCCCACGACCTCCTCGCCACCGACAACCGTTCATGTGGGTCTGTGGGGCCAACAACGGGGCGCAGCTCCAGCACCGCCTTCTGACACGGCGACCGCGGTGAGCGACACGCTCATATCATTGATAGACACGGTCGGTTTCGGTGTGCCGGGGGTGGCATTTGTGCTATGGCACGACCAACGGTATGTTTGGTTTGTGCCCAAGGTTCCCCCTTCAAAGCATTGGGTAGCCAAAATTTTGGTTGAGGTATTGGTTGCCCATGATTTGGCTGACATTGGCAAGAAAAATGAACTAGAGTTGGCTAGAGTTCATTGGCATGCCAAAGAAATGGTAACCATCCAAACAAACACCAATCTTTGGGTCATGACCAAAATTTTGGTAAGGTGCACTTTGGCCACAATCCAAACAAACCCCAACACCCAGCTCGTCGAGGATGCACGGGGTGCCACGACGCGTCCACGGAGTGGTGTAGCGCGGTCAACTGCATCCTCTGGACCTGAGACCATGTCGGGTCGTCTTGCTTTTTCAATGACATGCGGGGATCGCATTTGAGCAAAGGGCATCTCCAACGTTGCCACGACCGCAGCTGACTACCCTGGCACACCAAAGCCCTCGTCCCTCGTGTCGCCGCGCGGTGCGTTCCCAACCGGTGCCAACTGCCCGCATTCATGTCGTCCGTTTGTATGTCATCGTTAAGAGGCTCGGTGCCCGAGGAACCAACTCCGGCGACTTAATGACGCAGCCGGACGCTTGGCCTCACCGCAATGCACTACTTAAAGCGGAAACGCCCAGCAAACCTCCACACCATAGCGCATCGTCCTCCTACCTGACACAACATCCGCCATGACCGCAAGTGCGAACGCTCTGCGGGAGAGCTTGTCTTCGGGGATGAAGCTCGAGGTCGCCGCCCTCGCTCAAGTCGCCTCTCGCGACGCAATAGCGGCGTAGCCAGGCGCGGACGTGACCGCACAAGCGGTGGCCACGCTGGCGGCCGACGACGGGAGCACCGTCAGCCACGCGTCCTACTTGCCGCCGTCCAACGTCCGGCACCGCCGAGGTCGGGGACTCCTCCGAGGATGAGTAGGGCATGGGAGGCGGCAGGGCATGGTGTGCCAACTGGCTGGTCCGTATCCCGTGTTCTACTCTTCCTCGCCGGAGACCGCACCTTCACTTCACGGGACTTGAACCCCGCCCCCGTACATAGAGATCGCAGATGGAGGGCGTCGGTCGCCGCCGTAGAATAGGTTTAGGGTCGGGTTTCTTTTATTTTTCTGTCTTATAAAAGTTCGAAATGTAATGAAAATCTACCGTGTTTGCATTAATCTCGGCCGGTGTATATGAACTTTCACAATAATATACATATTGTAGGAGTACTAGTGCACGGAAGATCAAGATCTTGTGGGAGAAAAGGATGAACGATGGAAAGCGTTATCTGCAAATGTGGAGAGGAGTGCGGGTAAATTGTCATAGTTTCCTTCCTATCCATTAGATATAGATCGGACGGGCAATATTGCAGGATGACAGGCACACCATCATCACCAACTCTGATTTTTATTGAACTGAGACAAATCTAAAAAAACCAACTATGCCAACCTCCCGGCATATCGCGCGGGAAAAGACCCGGTCACGTCGTTTTAGTCGGGATTACCGGATTACTAGTAGTAGTATTGATGGATCGCGCGAAGCAACATTTTTTTTAGGGGGCGAAGCACCTAGTTTAAAAGGAAAAAAGGCGGTACACTCACAGCACTCCTGTCGCGGTCGCATTGCACCCCACACACGTTCGGTCCTGCACACGGCTCACGCAAACGGAACGCACTTCGGCTTGCCTCTTCACTAACACGTGGGACTGCACTTGGAGAAACCGACCATGCGCCA